>NC_082686.1:70486613-70786613 GCF_949987515.2 Delphinus delphis
CACACCATTCAGCTCTCCGGCAGGAAACAGCTGTTCAGCATTTGCAAGCATGAAGTTAAAAGAACGTGGCTTTTAAACACACACGGGCCAGGATGAGTCCCTTTCCCCACATCCCTCCTTCTATTTGGGGCACCCTCCATCAAAGCAAGAGGGCTTCTCAGAAATCCCCACCACCACCGCCGCCAGCCTCGGCCAGGACATGCCCGGAGGAAAGCTCCCTCTCGTGCCAGGGGGCTGCCTCCTGTTTGGCCCAGATCTTCACTGCACTGTGTAAGGGCTCCCCCTCAGCTAAAGCTAAATGACAAGTTGGCCCACAAAGTTACAGCAACTCAGGGGACAGCTATGTAACAGCCCAGAAGGGGCTGGGCTCACGGCGCTTCCTTTACTCCAGGGAGCTGCATTTTTCTCAGATTATTATTCCTTGGTCTGGCTGCTCAGCTCGTTAGCGTCATTTCCCCTTTGGGTGGGAAAGTGCTTTCCTTCTGCACTGATTTTCATTATGACTTAGGCCTCCTCTTCCCCACCCCCGCGCTCATCTGCGGATCTCAGAGCGAAAGCGTGGACTGTGAAGTACGAAAGTCAAAGCGTATCCACTTAAGCAGGCAGAACTGTGGCTCACAAGCCCTGAGGTGTTCAAAACAAAAACAAAAACAGCAAGAAAAAGGAAACCTCGAGGACTTGGCATCCTCTCTACCGCCACTGGCTGAAACACCAGCAACAAGTTTAGCTTAACGGCCCGCGGGTGACAGGTGGGTGCAAAAGCTTATCAAAGGCCAAACAAAGGGGGGCAGTGCTGCCATCCAGGGACTTGAGGTCTAAGGCAGGCAAACAACCGACAGACAGAACGCAAGCACGACAGACAGAACGCAAGCACGGTTCCTCAACAGTGAGAACCTTGAACCCTGCCAGGAGCTTAAGGGGCTAGAAATGGCCCCAGGGAAGAAAAGGACATTCTCTGGTCCCTGCTGTTGACATCATATTTGGAAGCCCAGGCCATGAGGACCAAGCACTGACCACCAGCATCTCCGCAACACAAGGGGCTACAGGCAGTTTCCCCAACGATCAAACGAAGCACCTTATTTGTTAAGACTCAGGGCTCATAACCAGCAGCTTGCTGTTATGCACCTCCCCAAACATTAAAAGATCGGTGCAGAGCCTGGGTGGCCATCTGTCAGGGGTGCCGAGAGGGCAGATAACCACATGGGACGCTGTGTGGACCAGAGGGCTTCCGGAGGCCCCTGCAGTGGTGAGACTTGGCTGCCTCGGGAAATAACTGATTGCACCTTGTGATACATGGTGGCCGATCGAAAAGGGTCCAGAGAAAATCTCAGAGGTTATTAGGAAACGTGGACTCACTGAAATCACTTGATGCTTTCTTGTTCATTATTTCTTTTTCCCTCTAAGTGACGTGATGTGGGCCACCACCAGAAAGGCAGCACAGGTCCTGCCTGAATCCTAAGCCATGTTGGTAGCTTCTAGAAGTTTTCAACAGGTAATCAATTTCCTCTTTTCTCATCTCACCTTCCTAACATCCTACCTGAGATCTCGCCTTAGCTCAGGTGAAGTGCAGACACTCCTTGGGTGGTGTCTGTGCACAGTGCGGGGGAGGGGGTGGTGGTCCCAGGGGAGATCCTCTTAGGTAAGAGAAGTTTTGGACAACCCCAGCTCCTGCCTACCTGCTCTCTGGGACTCTCAGGTGCATTCCCCCAGAGCCTCACGCACCTGAAACCTCCATTGCTCTCACCTCCCCTAATGAATCTTTGTAACTGGGAAGGTTGCAAAGCCAGGATTAGCAGTTACCTGCCACACCTGTGAGGAAGTGTGGCTCACATATGGCGTTGCGGGGGAGAGGGGTGTCTGTGACCAGCAAGGGAGATCAGTCCCAACTCTTACCTGCTGAGTCCCTAGGCCAACTGCCTCCACTGTCTCTCTCCCTGTGACACCTAGCTGTGATGTGTGGGGATTCTCAGCCACGAGAGAAGGAGGGAGACTCCTGTACCAGCCTCATCCAGCCAGGCCCCCGCAAGTCAGCATCACTCCCACCCCTGCACTAACAAGATCAGGCCCTACAGCTAAGAAAGCCTGACTTCCAGCCAGAGAAACTGCTTTTAGTTCCTGAGATGGCCTCAATCCCCTGCACTCCACTTCCCATTTAGAAGATGCACAAATTTCTGCACAGTATTCTTTGGTTACTCTTGTAGTGTGAGAAAGCCAGGAAATATTGTCTTTTATGTTTTTGATTCCTTCCTGTGGAACTTAAAATGATGGATGTTGTAAGTCACCTAGAGTTGCAGTCATGGTGACTGTTTCTCTCGTAGGTCTGGAAGCTTCCTTCCCCTCTCTCTTCCCTTACAGTTCCTCAGTGTCTCAGTCTTGTGCCAGTGAGGGAGAAGTTCACGAGGACAAGGCATCTGCAATGACGGGATTACTACTGAATGTGGAATTGAGTTTTTACTGGAGGATCTGATGGGATTTTTTTTAAGCTTTTTTCTTATTTAATTAGAGGAAGCATCCCTAGGTGCAACGAAGCAAGCTAATTCCTATCCCAGAAAGTTTGTGTGATACGAGAGGCTTAAATGAAGTATCCATTAGAAAGATGAAACCTTCTCAGCCTTCACCTAAACTCCAAGACAACACCTACTGTTTCAAGCGACCTGGCTTCTCCGGACAACCCGCGAGAACATATGCCTTGTGTCACTCACAGGAAGGCAGTGGCTTACGCCACCGCATCGCTGGCTTTGTTCAAAGCACTTTCCACTTATTTTTACTTTCATTTTGTCACATCATCACCAGGAGGCTGGGAAGAGCCGGGATCATTACTTCCATTTCACAGATGGACAGACTGAGATCAAAAGAGGTGACATCCCCAAGGTCACAATGGTATTACGGCTGGAATTCCACTCAGTCCTTAGCATTTCTTACAGACCCAAAGAAGGAACTGAATAAAAACGTCCGGAGGAGAGAGGGCAGGTCCCTCTGAGTCAACAGGCGGGGGCTGCGCATGGAGCCCCAGCTCACGGGGAAAGGAAAGGGGAGGAAAGGCTCGGGGACAGCCCTGTGGCAGCGTCTGTCTTGCTGGGCTTCACCTTGGAGCCCCATCTCCACACAGTTCCTGGAGTCTCTCTGCTTTAGAGAGAGCCAGCAGAGTGTTTGGTTTCCAACTACATCCTTTGTCCTTCACAAATATCCTCAGGGCTAGAACCCTTTAAAAAAATCAGTTATTTAAATTTGAAAGTCAGGCTCTGTACCAGAAGAGGCCTATTTCTGTATCTATAGGAGAAGAATGGGATTGGGGAATGGACCCGTCGGACGTTATCACCTCCGAAGTGGGAGAGGTGCTTTCTGAAGGTGTGGATTTTTAAAAATTTCTTTCTTTTAAGGTAGGTGTATATGGGGTCCGGGGTACACCATGCGAGATAAGTTTTCTTCCAAGGGGATGGGGGGGAGAACAGGATGGTCACACCCCCAAGTCCAGCCACCCGCGAAAGCGGCTAGGAAACCACTCTCCCAGCTCGCTGCCCTCCCGCCCGGCCCCCCCGCGCTGGGTCCCAGCGCGCCCCGGGGAAGCGGAGCCCCCTCCGGGGTCGAGCGGCGCCGGGGCCTAGGGCGGGGGATGCGGCCCCGGGCGCGCCCACGCCCCCAGCCCGAGGCTCGCGCGGCGCCAGTCCCCGGCTCTCACTCACCCGCGCTCCTGCCTCCGGGGGCCCGGCCCGAGGGTCCCAGCCGCGTCGCGGCGCCCGGCGTAGTGGTCGTCTGGCGGTGGCCGGGGGGCGCGGGCCCGTGGCGCTCCGAGGGCGGCGGCAGCTCGCGCTCGGGGCCGGGCTCGGGCGACCCCGCCGGCCCCGCGCCTCCCGGAGAGGGCGGCTGGCCCCGCGTCCCGGGGGCGGCCGGCGGCAGCAGCAGCAGCAGCAGCAGCGGCAGCAGCAGCAGCAGGAGCGGAGGCGGCGGCGAGGCCATGGTGGCGGCGCCCGCCCGCGCTCACATGCCCGGCGCGCGGGGCGGGCGCGGGGCGGGCGCGGGTGCGAGGGAAGCGAGCGGCGGGTGCTGCCCGGGGCCGGGGAAGTGAGCGAAGTGAGGCTGAGAGCGCGGTCCCCGCCTCAAAAGTTGTGGGGAGCCGCAGGAGGGAGGCCGGGGGCCGGGCGGGCGCGGCGGAGGCGGCCCCGGCGCCGCTACATGCTGATTAGCCCGGGCGGGTCGCGGGGCGGGCGGCTCCTCCTCGGGTTGACATCACCGGCCGAGCGCGGCCGGGCCGGGGGCGGGGAGAGGGCAGGAAGGGGGCGGGGGCCGGGCCCGCGAGCGCCGGCCTGGGACCGCGGGGGGAGGTCCTCGGAGCCGGCAACCTCGGGCACACACACACAGACACACACACACAGACACACAGACACACACACACACACGCCGCCCCCTCCCCACCCCCGCCCCCAATTAGTATTGCCCTGCCATGTGCAGAAAATTTAGAAAACCGGAGTCTTCCGAATCTGGAACCAGAATTTCCCAACTCCTTAAATGCACAGCCCATGGGTGAAAAGCAGGTGCTGGGGAACATAATTAGCACCAACTAGATCGTACAAAGCGCTTTGCTATGCGAGAGAAGTGGAACCTGGGGCCCTGTTCCCCACCCTTACTAATCTGACACCCCCTGCACCTCTCCCACCACCTCTCCTCCAGTCCCCAGGGTGGGGCTGAGCTGCGGGGGCCAAGCCTAACACCTTACCCCGCAGCCAACTCGGGAGTCATCCTATGGCCCTCCCTGCGCCCTCTCAAGCCCGGATTCCATCCGCATCCCCATCCCACCACTGCCTTTGGCTCACACCAGAGTTCTGCAGAAATGTCACCGCCAGGACACCCAAACAGGCTGCAGGGAAAAGAAAACTGTGAATTCAGGCAGGGCTGGGGCAAACTCATATCCGGAAAAGGGCTGCAGATCGCAAATTAAACAGAAGGATGCACAGAGATCCCTGAATTATAAATGGACACTTTCGGAGGAGAGATTCAAAGATTTTGTGTAAACAGACTTTCTTGGTAAATAAAGGATAAAATGTCTAAATTTTTAGACTGTAAGCCTCTGCATTTCTAGGTGAAGAAAGAATGGCTCAAAATGAAAGGACAACTTGCTCAAGGTTCTGAAGCTAGACCCAAAGATTAAGGGATTTATCTGTGAACGACCATGTGGCATCATTAATTCTGGGCCCACAATTATGAATTTGCAATAATCCAGATAATGTCTCAACTGAAATGAATACTGGAGCTCCTTGGGGATCTCGTCAGTTCCACTAGGGACCGCGTCTGACCACCAGATGCTCGGGAAACTGTGAGTGTGGACTTCCCTTTCAGGCCTGTCTCCACCCCATTTCTCTGCTCCGCTCAGTTGCTGTCTCTGAGCCCCATGACTTCCCCTTCAGGTTAATGAGCAGATTGTGGTGTCCAGGACAGCTGCAGATGGACCCAGGCCCAGTCTCTGGTGATTCAGTCCAAGTGAGTCACTTGGCAGAAAACATAAAGGATGCTCTCTATGTACAAGCTCACCTTAAACTGTGGAGTGAGGAGTAACGATTTGGTTTTATTTTGTTTTGTTTTTAAAGAGCCACAAAACAAACCCAACTTTCCAGTGCTCTCACATGGAATTTCCAGGTCTTTCCAAGAAAGTACCATATACAATAACACGCCTGTAAGAAACTCGGTTTGCGCTCATGGCCCCAGTTCAACTTCTTGGGATCCTGCTCTCATTTTAACAAGGCAGGACTGCCCCCAGCTGCCCAAATGCAGCCAGAAAACCCCCAATAAGCCAAGACACTGTGTTCAGAGGTTCTGGTCACTGCTGCTCCCTTCCTTCCTCAGACAACATTTCACATAGCCCAGTTTGCCCTCCTGGGCAACCAGTAATATTTAAGGATTTAATGACCCTTACAGGCTTTTGGTGTGGATTCAGAGATGTCTTTACTACCGAGGCTCAAGGAGCAAACATGCACCTGTCACACCTGCCTCCCCTTTAGGCATAGATTCACCTCTCTGCTCTTCTCTCTGCCTCCTAGGAGAAGGACCTATTTCGGGTTAGCTGGGTAGGTGAGGGGAGGGGTGAGGGGAGAAACACAGGAGAACCTGGAAAGATTGATCACAGTGAAGATGGACCCCAGCATATTTTCAGCTCCTCCCAGGCAGAACATGAGAAAACAGCAAGAGAGGGTTAGAGGCAGATAGAACCCTGGAAAGAGCAGTCAGATTGATCTTAGGGCCCTTGCTTCCTGTCCTGACTTTACCACTATTTGTGTGATCTAGGCCTCAGTGTCCTCATCTGTAAAACAAGGATTGTCCTAGATGATTGCTAAGGAATGCTCCAGCTCTGCTGTTTTAGGGTTCAGTAAAGAACCTTCTGACACCATAGCAAGGAAGAATAAAACAAGTGTCTAAGGAATCTGGAGTGTTTCCTTCCCAGGGATATAAAAATCCAGACAAGATTTTTGGTCACCTCAGAGGGCTTAGAAGAGGCCCTGTCAGGAGCCAAGGGGATAAATCAGATGACATTCCCAGGTCCATTCCAGCCCTGGGAGTCTATTGATCTAGAATTAAACAGGTAGGAAGCCAGCTCAGACCAGAGTCCTGGATTGAGTGAGTTAGGAGCCAGGTCTCTAGCCTTTCCAGAGGGGCCACTCCAAAGTGGTTGACAGTGAAATCATCAGTGAGCCTCTATGTCCATTACCCAACGCTGTATGTGGTCAGAGCTTTTGCAGGGGCTCTCCTGTCTCTACTTGTATGAGAGGCTCCCCAAACGCAGCAACTTTATGTGGTAGATATTTTATTCTCCTTGTTCACTTAACAGCCTTAGGCACTGATGTTCAGGTCAGGGGGTGGCTTTCTCTCATATAGCCTTTCAGGGCCTCGGCATTGTGGCAGCTCTGTCATTCTCTAATGCACAGCTTCCAAAGTTGTCCTTGGAATTGACATCCCGATCAGCCAGAGGTGAAAAAGAATATGGAGATGTGCGGATGGGAGGTTTTGATGGGCCAGGCTTCACGTTCTCTTATATCTCACTAGAGAGGACATGGTCACATGCCTCACCAAACCGCAAAGGAGTCTGGGAAATATAGTCTAGCCATATAGGCTAGAAGGGGAGAAGAGACTTGGGTAAACAGCTAGCCGTCTCTGCCCTACTGCTCAGCATCAGTTGGGCAGGAAAAGGAAAGGGAGGGGAAGGGAGATTCATATCTCTGGCCTCAGTTTCCTCCCTCGTTAAACAAGGGTGTCGAATCAGATGATCTCTTAGGGCCCATCTGTTTTAACATTCTGTGGTTCCAAGAGATGATGAAACGTCCTTCTGATGAAACGTCCTTTACCAAAGTAAACAAGCCTGCAGGCTCCTGCTACAATGTACGCTCGGTCTGGGGTGTCCTCCTCTGCCAGTTGGTCTGGGGGGCGGACCCCGCAGAGAGGGCCTTGGGTTCTCTCCAAGTTCTCTTCCTGAGCTGTTCTCACTCCTTGGCCAAGAAAAGTGATCTCTACTGACCTCAGTCTCCCCAGCTGTACAGTGGGGAGAAAAATCATTACGCTTTGCTGCCTCCCGGGGCTGATCTGAGAATATGATGAAATCACTGTCTGGAAGGCATCAGAAGCCCATCGGACTCAAAGGCTGCACATGATGCTCTTATTGTAACCAGAGCCTTTAATAACGCTGCCTTTGCAACAGGCCCAACGTGTGCCCGTTCCTGAGGACAGTGCCCCTGCAGGGTTTGTGGCCGTGGACACAGTGGTGACTGCATATCAGTAACATCACGGGACTAGGGGCCCTGAGGGCTGAGAAACCAGTCCACAGACTCCTTGACTGAGCTTCATCTGGAGGTGGGACACTGGGACCGGCGATCACTGCTTCCTCTGGCCTGCTCCTCTGCTATGTGCTCATCACATTTCTACACCCTGGGTCTGTTTACTCATCCTCTCATCTGCTTGTCCCTTCCCACCCTTCATCGACAACCAGCTGCTTTCTGGGAAGTCCTGGGCCTTGTTCTTTGTATCTCCAGAACCCAACATAGCGCCTTCTTTCTTTTATTTAGTCATTCAACAAATATTTACTAAGTGACTACTCTGTGCCTGGCACTGTGCTGGGCGTTGGGTGAGTCTCAGACCTCACAGAGCTTACAGGTTTGGAGGAGACAGATAGTTATCCAAAAATGTAAATGTAAATTTGTCAGTGTAGAAAGTGCCCTGAAGGAGGGAGAGAGGGTTGGGTTTCCCTGTAAACATGAGATTGAGCTACTATCTGAAAGCTCTGTAGGCCATTAACATGTAGGCTGTTAATCAGGCAAAGGCGAGTGGGGAGCGTATGTGCAAAGACCCTGAGGCAGGAAGGATTGGGATAAATGGAAAGGACCAAAGAAAGCCCACGTGGCTGGAGCACAAAGAGTGTGGAGGGAAGTGAGGCCGGAGACTTTCAGAGTGACCAGATCAGGCAGACCCTAACAGCCCATTTTTAAGATTTTTGCTTTATCTTAAGAATTTAGAGAAGTCATTTCAAGGTTTTAGCTTAGTGAGGTGGGAATGGAAAGCACCATTCTGGCTATGATAAGGGGAATGATTTAGAAAGAAACAAGCGCTGATGCCTGAACTCTCGGAGTCCACATAAGAAATGCTAATTCTTGGATGAGGATGATAGAAATCAGTTCAGAGACGAGTATGGACTTGAGACTGTGCAGGTAAGATCCACAAGATAAGCGGACAGATATGGAGGGTGAGGAAAAGAGGTCAAAGGTTTCCTGAGTTTCTGGCCTTCATAATTGGATGGATGGTGGTACCACTCACAAGGAAGTGGGAACAGTGAATGAGAATTAGGTCTTTGAGGTCAAGATCGTTAACTTTGTCTTGGACTTGGGATGTCTTTGAGCTGTGCACGTGGCCATGTCAAGTGTGCATTTAGATCTGCAGACTTGGAGCTGAGAGGAGAGGTCCAAGTTTGAGGTCTAGATCTGCCTACCGGGGAATGAGATCATCTAGAGAGGACTGTAGGCAGTGAAGGGAGCCTAAGAATGAGCCCTGAGGACACACCATGAAATGGCTGGGGAGGGGGGACTCTGCCAGAAGGAAGACTGGGCAGGAGCCATGGAGATGGGGGAGGAAGTCCAGGAGAAAGTTGCGTCACTGGAGCAAAGGGAGGGAGATGGTGGTTAACAGCGTGTAACGCGGCCCAGAGGTCCAGCAAGGTGAAGACCCGAAAATCCACTGGTTTTAGCCCCATGGAAGTCACCGGTGACCACACTAAGAAAGGTGTCAGTGGAGCAGAAGGGACAATGGAGCGAGCTGGGAAGAATGGGAAGTGAAGAAACCAAGCTGGTCAAGATAACTTCAAGAGAGCTTGGCTTTGAAGAGGAAGAGTGCGTTAGGACAGGAACTACAGGGGAATCAGGAGTAAGGGAGTTTTTCTCGCTTTTAGTGGGAGAATTTGAACATAGAAGGGGTCTACTTGGGAGAGAGAAATATCAAAGGTCTAAGAAAGAGGAAAGATGACTGACAGGAAAGGACTTCTGAGAAGCAGGAGAAGATGGAATCCATAGCACAGGTGGAGGGACCGGCCTTGGGAGGAGGGAAAGAGGAGCGGGGAGAGGGGATTTGGATTTCTGCCTGACGACTTGAATTTTTTTTTTTTGTAAGATAGCAAATACAAAGCTATTTGTTAAGAGTGGGGGACTGAAGGGGTGGGAACTAAGGATTTGAAATTTGGAGGGACATGAATATATTCATTTCCTAGGCCTACTGTAAACAAAGTACCGACAAACTTGGTGACTTAAAACGACAGGAGTTTATCCTCTCACAGATCTGGAGGCCAGAAGTCCAAAGTCAAGGTGTCAGCAGGGCCATGTTCCCTCTGAAGGTTCGGAGAGAGCATTCTCCCTTGCCTTTTTCTAAGTCCTGGTGGCCGCCAGCAATCCTCGGTGTTCCTTGGCTTGTAGACATAACACTCCGGTCTCTGCCTCCATTGTCATGTGGCCTTCTTTCCTCCGTGTGTGTCTGTGTCTTCATCTGGCCTTCTTATAAGGACACAGTCATTGGATTTAGAGCCCAGCTTAATTCAGTCTGATCTCATTTTAACTTGATTACATCTACAAAGATCTTTGCAAATAAAGTCACATTCACAGGCACCAGAGGTTAGGGGTTGAACGTATCTTTCTGGGGACACAATTCTACCCATCAGAATGAAGAAGTTTAGAAAGCTGTAGAGAGTGAGACCAATGTGCTATAGCACACCCACCCTGTTCAAGGCTCCCAGAGATTGGTGGACAGTGTCCAGCAGCTCCAGCTCTTTCCAGTGTGCTCCTCTCTGCTGACCGGCGCCCAGCATCCTTGGCCTGAGCCGGGGCACATCGGCTCTCTCCCATTTCAGGATAGATTCCCTCCTACCAGGTGCAAAGACTTCTGCCCTCTCTTGACCCCGCCTCTCTTAGCATCTCACTCTCGTCTCTGCACCCCACGCCATCCTTTTCTCTGCCCGATGATACATCAAGAGCCCCTGCAGACAGAAGCTGCTGAGCCAGCCCGGACAGCACCAGGGTTATAACAGAAGAGAGAGGGTGCAGGCCCCCCAGGGAACACTTGCTACCCCTGCACTGTTTTGTTCAGAGTTCCGGGAAGCAGAGCGCCTTGCGATTTTGACAAAAGAACTGAAGGAATAAACCCATCTCCCTATTTCTGACCTCCCGGGAGAAGCTTTACTGTCCCTCTCTGGTATGTCACGAATGGTTTTGTTTTGTCCGGCTGGGCTGCTTGCTGGACCCCAAGCCTAGGGAGCTCTTGCTGCTTCTCCGCCCGCTGGTGCAGGGTTCCAGAGGCCTTTGCTTTGGAGGGCCAAGGTGAGAATGTAAACACAGCAAGGCAAGCCTGCTGCAAACGGGCTGGGACCTCCTTCAGGGAGGAAGACTCGCTCACAGCTTGGCCAAGCTCCCGAGCATCATGTATGGCAACCCTGAGTTCCAACTTCAACAGCTTGGGGTGGGTCCTCAAATGACCTTCCGTTTCTTGTCTGCTCATCTGAGAAGACCATTCCTTTCCAAACAACATTCCTCCGATAAAATCAGTTGCACACTGTAAACATCAGGGAGCCAGGAACATTCTCCGTTGCAACAGGATTCTGATAAAGTGGTCTGATTTTGCAAAACCTTCTAGTGTAAAAAATCCTCCCCAGAGCAGGCAGGGAAATTCCTGGGATGCCAGGACACCAGGCAAAGTGGTCAGGGCCCTAAGGAAGGAGCAGAAAACCCAGAGTGATGTTCCCACTGTGGGCAGAGGCACCTGGGTTTGCAGGCATCATCTCATTCAATCCGTCAACACATATTTGACAAGACTTTCCAAGTGCTGGGCCCTGATCTGGAGTCACTGGGAAGGCAACTGCTAAGCGTCCCTGTCTTTCAAAGAGCAGTGATAACTTGCTGCCCTCACACAGCCCAGGTTAGCAATCAGGGGCCAGTCCGTGGCTTCACCTCCATACCGACTTCCCCCCTACTCCATCTGCCCATCCTCCCTGCCTCACCCTGTGAGGCTGGAGCCCCCGTTTTCTTCTATGTCCCATTGGGCCCTCCATTCTTTTGACCTTTATGTCGCTTTCCGCTTGCAGGGGTCTCCTCCATGGGCTGTTTCTGGGCATCACAATCTCCACTTTTCTTCACGTCTCACTTTGTATCAGAGTGCCTCCCAGCCCGTCCCTTTCTCTGCGTCTCCATCAGATTCTCTTTTCCCGCCTTTCCTCTAATCAGCTCATCCCCTTTTTTTTCTTCATCCCTTTTCTGTTTCTTCTCTCCAACAAACTGTTGCACAGAACTAAATACATTAAAAACAAATATTTGTCGAATACACTTTTACATTCTCTGTGTTTTATTCTTCAAACTGGTTGAAGAATATGTGTCCTTCTCCGAGTCATCTGCATTTCTTACGAGAGCATGAGTAACTATTTACAACTTTTTATTAAAGTACGATGTGCACAGACGACAGTGCACGTGTAGCAGCGGTAAGCACCACGCAGAACTCATCGCTACCAGAGCGTGGGTAGAGGCAGCGCTTACGTGGAGAGATGCCACGTCCCCTCCACTCATCCTCCCACACAGTCACACCAGCCTGACTTCTTTCAGCAGAGACTAGTCGTTTCTGATAAACTACAAAACACCCGGATTTATATCTTCTATCAGTGGAGTGCTGTAGGATGTTCCCTTTTGTGTCTGGCTTTTCTTGCTCGGAATCTGACGGTCGATTCACTCACATCATTACATGTACTTATAAACCCTTCATTCTCCTTGCTTCATAGCACCTGGGGCGGGGCCATCCCACAATTCGTTTTCCCTTCTATTGTTAATGGGCAACTGAGCGGTTTCCATGAGCAGCTGTTACAAATAATGCTGCTATTAACTTCCATGTATGTGTCTTTTGAGGGCATCTATTACTTTTAGAATCAGGAAAAGAGAAGAAAACTATTTTCGTTTTAAGAGATGGAGGTGGCCAAGTGGGATGTTTTAGAAAAGGGCTCTGGAGTAGGAAGCAGAACACATGCGCCCTTGTTCTGGCTTCTCTCTTCTCTATTTCTACAACTTTGAGCCAATCGATTAACCTCAGTGAGTCTCAGTTTTCTCATCCGCAAACGATGGACAGTAGTATCTGCCATTGGGAGGCATGGCCACCTCACAGGGAAACTATGACAATCAAGTAAGATGATGGATGTGAGGGAAAGAGTGTCATGGAAAAATAAAATGCATTATTATTTCTCATATTAAAGAAAAAAATAACAGACGCATTATGAGGCTCTTGATTTACCTGGTTTTAAAATTTGAGAAAACAAATTTGAACCTGGGGCCTTAGACAAAAGATCTCCCCAACCCCTGACCCACTGTGGGCAATAAAAGATAAATACATGTCTCAAAGGTAAGAAATAACAAATAAAAGATAATACATGTCTCAAAATGCCCCGTCTCCAAAAGTCTTTGTTTCACATGAGTGACTGGGAACAGGTGGTCTGTGACATCTTTTGTCCCTTCCAAGTGGCCTTGGCTCAGAGCAGATGGGGGCCCCTGGTCTAGACAAACCACAAAAAAGCCTCACTGACTGAGCTGTAGGGACCTGGGGATAGACTCAGGACCCGCAAGAGGAGGGATGTGCCCACAGAGTACACACAGAAGGCCAGGGCTAGCCTTGTCTTCAGATACCAACCGGTGCCCCGTCCCATCCCCTGCACTGTCCCCTCATGAGGAGAGAATCAGACAAACGTGCGGAACAGGAAACAGGGCTGCATGTCTGCTGGCCAGCAGAGCATATCTGAGGGTCTGAGCTCTCTGCCAGCGTGGGGTCATTTGTTGGTGTAGGGCCGCGGGGGCCGTCCACACGCTGGCGTGGATGCAGGCTAGGCACCGCCACCAGCTCCCACCCAGTGCCTCCTCCCCGCCCACCCCAAACAAACCCTGTGCTCGAAGCTCCCGCCCTGCGGCGAGCTCTCACAACACTGGCAGCCCTGTGCTTTGGGTCCAGGCATGCAAACCTACAGGGTCCCTGCCCTCGTCTGGGTGGGGAGGGAAGTGTGACCCAATTGAGAGAGAGGGATCTGGGAAGGAAGCACTTGTTCAAGAGGGGTTCTGAGCAGGAACTCCTAAGAAGATGGAGGAATGAATGAGAGCCTTGAAAACTAGGCATTAGACTAGTGATTCTCAACCCTGACTGCATATTAGAATTGCCAAGGGAATTTTTACAAACTGTCGGTGCCTGGAACCCGCCTCCCTAGTTAGCATCTCTGGTGTGGGGCATCAGCATTTTTTAAAAGCTCCCCAGGTGATCTTATGTACAGCCAGGGTTGAGAACCACTGCCTTAACCTAATTGCAGTGGCAAAACTCACTGTAAGCTTTCAGCAGTAGAGGGACATGATCAAAGTGGCTGCTCAGGAAGCGTTTACTGAGCACCTCTGTATACCAGCAGGCACTGTGCTAGGCTCTGCGTACACAGGGATGTGGAAGATGTATATCGTCCCTGCCCTTGACCAGCCAGCAAATTAGGAGAAGAGACAGAGCCATAAATAAGTATAATATAAAGGAAGTTGTTTTACAGAAGTATGAACCCAGTGCTCTAAGAACACTGAGGATTTGCTAGAGAAAGCTTTCTTAGGGAGGTGACATTAGAATTCTTTCCTGAAGGATGCTTAGGAGCTTACCAAGCAAAGGAAACAGAGGAGAACATTCTAAGTGGAAGAAAACGTGTTATACAGGTGCCGAGTCCTGTGAAGACTCCCTGTGTTCAGCGTAACATGGGGAGTGTGGGGAAGAGGGGCTGGAAGGAAGGACAAAGGGAAGCACCAAGGGCCTGATACTACTTGAGCTCTCAGTATTTGAACACTGAGCTAGAGAGAGCAGATTAGAAAAGAGAGCGAGCGAGGTAGGGAGAACAGTCAGTAGCCACTGTAGAGATCCCAACACGAAGTGATGAAGACCTGGACCGAGGAACTGACGGTGGGAATGAGGCAGAGAGCAACCCAAGAGATATTGCCCAAAAGGCAACCGAATTTGGGAAGAGAACAGATGTAAGGAAAGAGAAGGGCAAAGGTGGCCTCATAGTAACTGATTTGAGACAGCAAGATAACAGGATAACATGACCTTAGCGAAGATGGGATGCCAGGTAGATTACTTGAACTTCATGTAACTCCAAGGCATCCGTGTGGAGATGTACGCAAAAGGCTAGCTGAAGGGCACAAGTTGGGTTGTAGAGGTAAGGAGGGAAACTACAAGGAGAGAAGGTGGGATGTCCAGGTATAAATGATCTACTTCAGGCATTTATCAGGAGAAGAAAGAAAAATGGGATGGCACCCGGAAGATCAGGCACAAGGTGTGTGTTTGCCAGGACTGACCTGCGCGTGGGCGGAGACAGGAGGAAGAAAGAGGAATCAGGTAGCCGAGCAGCTAGGTCCAGGAGGTGCATCCAACACAGGAGGAGAGTTTATCTTCAGGAAGGAGAGGCATTTCTTAGCGGAGATAGAGATGGAGATAGTGAGGAAACTCACTCCCAGGGGCCTGGATCCAGATCAAACCCTCTAAAGCAGGTACCAGGAAACTTTTTCCATAAGGGGCCAGACAGTCAATATTTTAGGCTTTGCTACTCAACTCTGCCATAGACTGTCTAAGGCAGCCATAGACAGTGCGTGAATGAATGGGCCTGGCTGTGTGCCAATAAGACTTTATTTTCAAAAACAGGCAGTGGTTATAAGGGTTGATTTTATTTTATATGAATTTCACCTCAATTTAAAAAATAGCAGGCTCGGGCTTCCCTGGTGGCGCAGCGGTTGAGAGTCCGCCTGCCGATGCAGGGCACACGGGTTCGTGCCCCGGTCCGGGAAGATCCCACATGCCGCGGAGCGGCTGCGCCCGTGAGCCATGGCCGCTGAGCCTGCGCGTCCGGAACCTGTGCTCCGCAACGGGAGAGGCCACGGCAGTGAGAGGCCCGCGTACCACAAAAAAAAAAAAAAAAAAAAAAAAAAAGCAGGCTCTGGGCTTGATTTGGCCCACGGGTCTAGCGTTTGCCAATACCTGCTCTAGAGGTGAAGGAGGAGCCATTGGAGACTTAGGGTTTGGGCTGGCGTCCACAGGACCGTGAACAGTGAATGACGTGAGTTCAAATCCAGTATTACCACTTACTAGCTAATAACTTAACTTTCCTGAGCCTCAGTTTCTTCATCTGTAAAATGGAGGAAATAACAGTCCTACCTCACTAAGTTGTTCTGAGGATCAAATGAAACAATGAATATGGGTATCTAGCATAACACCTGGCTCAGTGAAGATTTTTTTATTTATAAAGATTGACCATGAATTGCAGGATGCCAGCTGCAGGTGGGACTGGAAGGAAGGAAGGAAGGAGTTGGGGGCTGGGCTGAGAGGTAAGGAGAGGGGCTTTACCACCTGGTGGCAGAGAGAACAAAATTTGTATGGCCAGGGCTACAAACAGACCCACAGCTGCAAACACACACACCTGTGCACACACAGGCACACCAAGGGCATGTAGCCCAACTCCACTGTTCTTAGTGGAACGAGGTCCTGCAGTGCTTTGTCTCTGGCTAAGTGTGTGGCCCATGGACGTGCCGCCCGCAGTTTGGTTTATCAGGCCCCAGCATAGACCAGCATGCCTCGCTAGCACATAGCATACGGAGCTCTGGTCTGGGACCACTGCTGCCCATCACAGAGCCTGGAGCTCATGGAGACAAGAGGCTTCAGACTCAGGTCAGCTCAAAGCCTTTCCACCCGTGCTTCTCAAACTTTAGAAAGTCACGTGGGGGAGGGGTTACTTTAAAATGTATGTCCTAGTTGTAAAGCAACTATCCTCCAATAAAAATTAATAGTAAACAAAGTATGTCCTAGGCCTCACCCAAGAAATTCTGGTTTAGTAAACTGAGGAGGGCCCAGGAAACTGCATTTTAGCAAGCATCCCAGGTCATTTATTATACCAGTGAGCTGAGAACCACGCTTTCAGAAATAAGACTTTGTCCTCTCTGAACGCAGCTGCGTGATGAAACAATGGGATCCCCGACTTTGTCCCTAGAACTGCAGCCATAGAACAGGGTCCACCCCTATCTATTATACTTCCTCCTACTGCTCCTGAGGAAAAGAGAAACTCAGGTTGGATGTCTTGGGGTAACATGACTAATTCTAAAACAGACGTGAAGATTTTCCAGGGCACTGTATTTACCCAGGAATTTTTTACCATCACCCAGAGAAGAGGTAATGCACTGTCCTCAGTCCATAAGAAAATGTGAATAATTACTCTCCTCAGAGCATTTTGGTTGAACTATCCGAGTGCAGTCTATTCCAAGTCCCATTTCCTTTCCTCCTAGCCAGCCAAGAAGTCCGTGCCCATTTCCTGCTTCTTAATCCTAGAATACTCCTAAAAACTGAGCTGCAGGCTACTGGGGGAGCAACTGCTGTCATCTGTTTTCACAGTTTCTGAATAAAAAAACAAAACAAAACACGTGGCTTTGCACACATAGACATTCAATAAATACTTGTTAAGTGAGTGACTGAATGAATCCGTGATGAGTTGGACGGGTTGACAGGGCACATAAAAAATACATAAAGCCATGAATTGGGATGACTTATAACTGAAGATACACCTCTACTACTGAAGGTCTTTCAATCTGGTTGGGCGGAAGAAGACCAACACAGATCATTAATAAAAGATGAGCAGAACCCAAACTACAGAGTTACTCACTACACACACACACACACACACACACACGTGCAGTTGATCTAAATAAATGTTGTTTCTTCAAATCAGCACCTTGAGAGGCCTTATGAAATTATTCCAGTGACACTGTCAGTCCTCAAAACGCGTTGTGTTGGCATCTCATCTGTAGAAATTGCTTCAAGAGTCAGTTTGCTTCATGCTCACACCTCATTTTTGACCCAAAGAGATGGTTTAGCTTGGTCAGTCCCCTCATTCCCAGATTTGGTTCCAAAGGATTTTTGCTGCTTCCAGAAATCAAATGAACCCTCAAAGGACAAAAACTTGTCATTCATGAGATTATTCAAAGGCTCAGAAGAGAATATTGAAAATGGAATTCCAAAGCGTGATTTAAGGAATGGCAGAATCATTGGATCAAATGTGTAAATTCTCACAAAAGACAGAGCCCTGAAGGGGCAAAACCTACGCAGGGCAGATCAGGAGACTCGCTCAACTGCCCCCAGTGAAGAACCCAATCCAGCTGTTCTCATCCTGAGCACAGTGGCACAGACTGGCCAGATGCCCGCCAAACCTGGCTCCTCATCTCCCTGAGCACAGAGCTGACCCACGTTTCCCAGCCAGCCTCTTAACGGAAAGTGGAAGGAAGTGATATGAGCCCGTTTAGCCCCTGAAACTGCCACAGCATCCTCCCTTTCTTCTCTCACCTGCCAACGGGGGGATGAGAATTCAGGGGAAGATTCTGAGGGCCTAGAAGATGCTCAACTACAAAACAGAATGACAGTGGTCCCTGAACGACCGTGTGGGGCAGAGCTCCCCTCCCGCTTCTGACTTGTATCAGACTGGAACAGAAGCCGGAAATAAATGTATGAAGTGTCAAGTCACTGAGATCCGAGGGCTGTTTGTTGCAGCAGCAAGCCCACCCGGACCGATACAGACACACAGAGTTACACAGAGCTGCCCGTCTGCCAAGCAGTTCGCTTAAAACTTGACACTGCCGTTGCCAGTGTCTGTCCTTGTGACTTTCAGTTTGGGGTTCATATTTGAGCCTCAGCCTCTTAACACATATGGTCTATGTCACATTGCACAGATCAGCGTTCATCGAGCCCTCTTGCCGGCTGCTGGGGGATGACTGCTAATCCTTTGAAATGCTACTCACCCTCAGGGCTGCCCAGAGTGAATCTGATGTAGACCACATGGCCCATAATTTAAGCCAGTCTTCACATGTGGAAGTCCAGCTTCTTTTTATAGAGAGGCATCTCTAACAAACACAAACGGTCAGGAAAGTGCACGTGCACACACACACACACGTGTGTGTGTGTTTTCAAAGAAACACGATTTTCCCCTTTTTTCTGGTTTTTTCTTTTTTTTTCTGGAGTAAAACTTGGAAAAAAAGAAACACAATTTAAAAAGGGAGAAGAAAAACAGGCTCTCCATTATTTTAGAGACTCCCATTTAGAGAACCGCTCTGCCTCTTTCAGAAGGAGGCTGTGGCCACCCTCACCTCTATGAATGGTGGTGAGTAGTCAACCACTATGCTCCGTCCACTCACCTAGCCCAGCAGCCTAGGGAACAGGTAAGGGCACCAGCCTTGGTGCTGCGAGACGGGCTGCACGCCAGGAGCACAGCCAACTGCGGACCCCCCGATGCTGGTGGGCCTTTCTTGCCGTCTGCTTCACCCTTTGCTTGAATGTGACCTTCCCCTCCAAGAAGAGTACCTTGTCAAGAGTCAGGGGCTTACACCTCTACTTCCTTCCTCAAACTAACAAACTGGCATCCATTTTCCTTTGTGAGTCCCTTCAAAGGAGCCCAGGAACACCTCCCAGATGCAGGGATGCTGAGCAGTGTGTGGCGAGTACAGACGTCTGCATGTCCCTGTCTGCAGAGAAGTGCAAACAGTATGGACTCACACAGACCATGCAACCGCCACTTCTGATCCTCTCCTCCAGGGCATCCACGTAGACACGGAGGGGATAAGACATAGCAAAAAGCGGGTTATCTGCTCTCGAGTAAGCCTTGGTTCAAAAGAACTGGAGAGTGGGATAGGTTTTCTGATGTTTAAGAAAATTCCCCAAGGCTCTGGCAAGGGAATGAAGAAGGCTGAGAGCAGTGGTATAGGGACGTGGCCAAATGGGTCCGATTAGCCAAGGGAGTGGAGAGGGAGGCAGAGCTGACACGGTGGTCAGCAAGCGGCGACTGCCAGCTCCCCGCGCCCTGACTACGCATGCCGCAGAGTCCCTGCTGATGGCTGGAGAAGAGGTCCCACCTTGTCTGCTGCTGACAAGATATAGCGTGGCCTGCTGAAGCAGGAGAACTCCACCCTGCTCTGAAACCTCCGGCTAGTAGATGCCAAGAACCACTGCAGTTCCCACTGATCTTTTTTCTTTCTGTGTTGCCCACATTAAGTGACATGGAATTAGTAGGGGCGGTGGAAGAACACGTATGACACCGCCTCCACCTTGACTTCCTCCAAAAACATGTGAGTCTCACTTTACTAAGTACTCACAGATTCACTTGGAGGCAGGCAGGAATTGTAATTCCTATTTTACAGAGAAGGAAATGAAGGCACAGAGAGGTTAAGAAGCCTACCCAAGGTCACACAGCTAGTAAATGGTGGTGCCAATCCCCAGATCCTAGGTAACAGTTACTTATATGGCCAAAGGAACTCTGCAGATGTGATTAAATAAAGGCTCTTGACATGGGGAGATTATGCTAGATTATCCAGGTGGGCCCATCTAATCACATGGGTCCTTAAAAGCAGAAGAGGGAGGCAGGAGAGTTAGAGAAGATGTGATGACAGAGGCAGAGGAGGGAGACAACGGGACTGCGGACTGCTGCCTTTGAAGATGGAAGGGGCAACCACCAAGGAATGCAGGCAGCCTCCAGATGCTGGAAAAAGCGAGGAAAGAGATTCTCCCCTAGACCCTGCAGGAAGAACCCAGCTCTGCTGATGCCTTGATTTCAGCCCCGTGAGACCCATTTCGGACTTCTGACCTCCAGAGCTGTAGGAGAGTACTTCCGTGTTGTTTTAAGCTACTAAGTTTGTGGCAATCTGTTACAGCAGCAATAGGAAAGTAGTACATCAGGACTGCCGTGTTCTAATTGTTTTGCTCCTATCTCCACCCCACTCCTCCCACCAACAACCCACACCCACCAGGCACTGGGACGGCTGGTACTCAGCATACAGGGAGTGAGGGGGGCGGGCCTCTGGGAACCTCCAATGACCAGTCCCTGCCCCTGCAAAGTTCAGGGCTGGTTCCTCTTCCCCTCCTCCCACGTGCTCTGACCTCAAGAGGGACGCCCCCCACTGGCCCTCTCTCCCCTCCCCAGTAAGGAGAGCAGGAACGGCAACACAATGTCAGCGAAAGAGCAGATCAAAGCTGGATTGTTTCTGAGCCTGGATCACGCTCACTGAATTCTTACAAGGGTCTTCTGGTAAAGCCCTAGAAAAGGCTGAGGATGGATTTTTATGATCATTCCTCAGGTTTACCTCCTCATTCCCATAGCACACACAGAGAGGTAGCAAACCCCTTCCAGACCTGACCCTTGCCTGCCTTTCCAGTACTTCCCCTGCCTTGCACTGCCCCACCCGGACACTCGTGAAACTCTCAGTTACCCTTCAGCCCCCAGACACCTTTGATTGCGCTGATCTCTCTATTGAGAATGTCCTGCCCCTCCTCTCTGCCCATGAAGTGCTTGAATGAGGTCAGATATGTCCTCCTCCAGGGAGCCCTCCCTGACTACTGTCAGAATGGCTTAGAGCTCCTCTGTCCACCCACAGACCCTGTGTCTGCCTCTGTCAGTATTCTCACTGCTACTGGGGTTCCTTTAGCTCTCCTCACTTTCCTCCTCCATGGAGACGATGGAGCTACCACCCAAGCTCCCTCCTGCGTTACCAGAGGCAGAGGGAACACCTCTGCCCCCACCACCAGTCTATCAGTCAGTATTAGCTCCTCCCCATGGGAGGGGGGAGGTCAGTCTGATTGGTCAGGTCTGGGGCCACAGTTCATTGGCAGGTAGAGCCTGGAGCTGAAAGGTGATCACTTTATGATCTCCCCCCACGTGTTATTGGGTGATGAGCCCAGCTGGTCATTCTGTCTCTTGATTCCAGCTCCTCAACCAAGGGACTGAGAGAAGTGGATTCTTAGATTCAAGAGGAAGAAAGTTAGACATGACAAGCTTTGCTTCCACCTTCTGACCTCAGCTGCATTCTCTGCTACCACCCTTACACCCTTGTCCAGGTATCAGTACGTAAACTGACACAGTGTTTCCCATCCTTAAACATACTTCCTCCATCAGAAAACTGGACGGAAGGTAGGACGATGAAATCCTGAACCTCAAACTCCCACACTGACTTATAATCATTTGTGCAGGATGCACCCTATTGTGTAGGTCAGAGGACTTGTTAGCATGACTCCCAGAGACATCTGAGAAAATGGCCCCTGTTCTGGTTCCTAGTCCTGAGTTCAAGGATGCTCTAGAACTGGGCAGTACTCACCTTGAAAGTTTGAGGGTGGTGACTGAGGAGTTAGTTCATTTCTGTCTGAATGGCCTGCAACCATATTTTTACATTACAAAGCTCCGAGATTGGTGAGGTGTACTCGGCTCAGGTGAGGTGGTCTGAGGCACGTGTACAACTGCCCCAGCCATGGATGGGTGCGTAGACGGGTAGACCGATGGCTGGTCAGAGGGTGGGTGGATGGCTGAGTGAATGGATGGATCAATGGGCGAGTGGGTAGATGGTTAGATGGCCTGGTGGATAGATGGATCATTAGACGGATAAATTCGTAAACAGTGTGGCCTGAAGGGAGACATTCATGGTCCCAGAAGATCTAATGTGACCCTCACTCCTTCCGACGTTTTCCCCTACAACCGTGCACTCCTTGGTTAGACCTTCAGTCTAGGGATCCCTCCCTTTGTCTTTTTAAGAAAATGATGCTAGTCTCACTGCCAAATATCCTGACTGTGCTGGCCCTTTTAGCATTCTTTAGATAACCGAACTCTCTCTGAATGATCCAGTGTCATCTGTCTCACTTCTCTGACAACCTGAACTTACTGCTGACCTCCGGCATACACGGACAGTATACAATACCTCTTATATGCCACCTCAGATCCTCTCTGCCCCACCTGATTCTGGAGCTGAGGCTGGTGCATCTCAGCCACCACCACAGCAACCAGTTCTGCCAGACTCCAGTCAATTTAACGCACACAAACCCAACAGTGCCTCATGTCCACAGAGTAGCTGCTTGCAGCAGAACTCGCTAGGTACTCACACAAGTTCAAATCACAAGTGTGGGGTGGCGGGGGCAGGGCGCGTGTTAATGCCCCTCAAGGCTAGCCTTTGACTATGGGAAACAGGAACCAGTGGATGAATTCTCATCCCTTCCTCCCTCTGCAAAGGGGTCATGAGACACGGGTATTCCTATCATCTCTCAGAAGGGTCCTCTGAGACCAAGTGTTCCGTTGCACATGATACTAAAGGGTCACTAACCCAATGTCATGCCTCCTCACCTGTTCCACTCTTTTCTCTCACTCCTTCCCTGAAGGTACCCCCCAGTAAAGCAATAGCACATAAACTTCTGCTTTCTGGGAGCCCAGGCTAAGACTCCGTTACTGCTTTACTGATTACTATTACTATTTATACAATATAGTTTTCTTTAAATACAAGATATTTGGACCTAAATAGAGGTTCGAGTGTTTAGCGTCTGCCATTTCGGTACCCCCAACACCGAGTCAAATGCTGCAATTCTCTCTCATACCCATTCTTCTCTTACTCTTTTCCATAAAGTTAATCATATTGGGAAAGTTCTCATCTTGGATACTTGAATCTTCTGCTGTATATGGTTTTCAAACCCAGGACCATCTTTTTCAGAGGGGATACTTTTTTAGCTTGTTATCCAGGATTCAGAAGAGCAAAAAGCTGAATCAGTAAAGCCTTCTGTGGCTGGCTGAAAAATGGCTCCCCCAAATATATCCACCGCCCAATCTCTGTTACCTGGGGATGTTTCCTCATTTGCCAAGGCCTTTGCAGGTGTGATGAAGTTACGACTCTCGAGAGGAGGAGATCATCCTGGATTATCTGGGTGGACCCTAAATGCAATCACATGTATCCTTATAAGAGGGAGGCAGAGGCCCACGTCAGGTGCACACAGGAGAAGGCAGTGTGGTCACACTGAGAGAGATTTGAAGGTGCTGGTCTTAAAGATGGGAGTGATGTGGCCACGAGTCACAGAATGCCAGCAGCCACCGGAAGCTGGAACATGCAAGGATCAGATTCTCCCCTAGAGCCTCTGGAGGGAGCAGAGTCCTGCTAACACCTTGATTTCAGCTCAGTGATACCGATTTTGGACATCTGGTCTCCAGAACTGTGAGAGAATAAATTTCTGTTGATCTAAGCTACTCAGTTTGTGTAATTTGTTACAGCAGCTACAGGAAACTAGTGCGGCTTCTTCTTAAAAAGGGCCTTCAGAGAACACTAACTCAGCCCTTCATGAATATTGTCTTTAATGATTTCCCATATGCCTATAGTTAACTCAGTGTTTGCTTTCTTTACATTGTTTCTAATGATGTTTGGAAGTCTGGTATTTAACCCCAAAGGTGCATGAACAGTAATTATAAACTAGATCTCACTGTGAACAGTAAGCGTAAACTATCAACAGATCTCACTTCCTAAGAGAGAAGGTTGAGACCTAACCCTAATCATGACATTCCCACCCCCAACTTACTTTAAGCCCGTTTCATCCAACAGGTCAACGTTTTTCAAAATGGTGTCCAAGGGTCCCCTGTGTTGAGTCACCTGAGGCACTCATTAAAAATGTAAAGTCCATGGGGCTTCCCTGGTGGCGCAGTGGTTGAGAGTCCGCCTGCCGATGCAGGGGACACGGGTTCATGCCCCGGTCCGGGAGGATCCCACATGCCGCGGAGCGGCTGGGCCCGTGAGCCATGGCCGCTGAGCCTGCGCGTCCGGAGCCTGTGCTCTGCAACGGGAGAGGCCACAACAGAGAGAGGCCTGCGTACCGCAAAAAAAAAAAAAAAAAAAAAAGTAAAGTCCACGACTCACCCCCAAGCTTCACCTCCAGTACTGAGCTGCAGAAATGTGCACTTTTAACAAGCCTCCCAGGTTTCTTAGCACACTGACTTTGAGAAGCTCTATTACAGAAGAAAGAGGTCAGAACTGATCCAACAGTACCTCTCTCCATGGTTCAGGGGTGAAACCACCAACTCTGGGCCAGGGCTGAACTCATGGAGGCACAGCCAGGGCCCTGGCCCCCAGACTGGATGCCTGTGATGAATGCCACACTGAGCTCAGAGAGGAACCAAAACTGTCCTGTCCCCTCATGTGTTCATACAGCAAAACAGCTGCCAAGGTGTCCAGAGCGTGGGGCACCACGCGTGCTTTTGAGAACATTGAGTCACCATTAAGTAATTCATGGTAATTTAACTTTTTAATTAAAAAGACCTTCACTAAACAATAATAGCTTACAAATGCATTACCTTTTGATCTTGCAATTCCACTTTTGGGAGTTTATCCTACAGATATTCGTCATGCTTGTACATATGAACACGATTATTCACTGCAGAACTGATTGTAATAGTAAAAGACTGGAAACAATCCAAATGCCATCATTGTGGAACTGATGAAATAAATTATAGCACATTCATATAATGAAAAAGAAGGAGGAAACGGCATATGTATTGATACGGAAATGTCTCCAAGATAGATTGTTAAGAGGAAAGGCAAGGTACAGAACACATGTATGATAGGCTACCTTTTGTGGATGAAAAGGGAGTAATAAAAATCCACATTCCTATTTGCTTGTACATTCGTAACGAAATGTGGGGAGCGTTATCTAAGAAGAGTGCTTATCTCTGGGGTAGGGGGTAGGAACTGAGCAGATGACAAACAAGGATGGGAGGGAGACTTTTCACTATATGTACGATTCTACTTTGGGGTTTGGAACCATGTAAGCATATTATTTATTCAAGGAATAAATAATAAAATAAAATTTAAAATAACCATTTATTGTGGCACTCAGAACAAGCAATCTGGTCTGGACACCTGCAAGTCTTGGGGTCCACATGGAGCCCTTCAGACTGGAGGCGTGTCTCAGGGGCCACCGCCATTGCAGTGGGTCCCCTGGTTAGCCGTGGTGCTCCACATCAGAATGCACATTTCCATCATCCAGAATGACAGGGGGAGGACAGGTCTTTGAGTTTCTTACCAAGGAGAACCAGCTTCACAAAGGTTCTGGGATTTGGGTCCACTGTACCCTGGACAGCTACACAAGGGGCGGGTCCCAGGCTGCCTAGTACTGACGACTCAGTACTCTAGTACTGAGGCATCATCAGCTGTTCCCGGCTCACGAGGGAGGAGTGGTGATAGCGATCCCGGGTGGCGAAGTCTGCATTCTCCTGGGTGAGCTGAGTCATCTCCATGTCAACCCTAGCCAGGGACGGCGCCAAAATTATCTGCTCTTGGTGGGATCGCAGGTTCCTTTGGTGAGAGAAACACGGAGGACGGTCAGAAGGAAAGACCAAACGTTAACCAGTGGCGGTAAGTCTCCTCTGGGATGGAGAAATGATTTGCAAAAATGTCGTGTTTATTAATAAACATGTATTAAACAACATAACTGTTGAAAGCTATACGTACAATACTTCATGAACCCAAAGTATGAGAAATAAGCATCAAAGAGTGAAATTTACCTTCTTTTAGTAGAAATGTATGAAACTATAAAAATAACCTTCCAAATGCTGTTGTGTTGGGGCTCTGTAGCTTTACTTGGCTTTCTTGTCAAATGAAATAATGGAATGGAGAGGCTGGAAAGCTGAGGTGAGGAGAAAGAGAAACCTTCTCTTTGGTTCACTGGAAGGAAAGTTGAGTGAGGAATGATTTCCAGAGCCGAGGTTTACAGAGCAAAGCAGCTACACGGTCAAGTGCAAGGGCTTTTGGCACCAAGCTCGCCTAAGGCAAAGAGCGAGTCCCAATACGGATGCCATTGTCACTGAAGGGTCCGCAGAAGAGTTGGAGTTGGAAGAAACTGGTAAAGAAACATATTAGCGATGCGTGAAGAAACTGCTGACAGCAGAAAGGAGTAAGGAAAGACCATCCTGGCAGCCAGCGTATCTATAGAAGACAGAGACAGTCACAGCTCTGCCACGAATCAGGCTGGTGGCCTCAGGCAAACCTCTTCACCTCCTTGTGCCTCTATTTCCTCACCTTCTCAGGCCCCTTCTAGTTCCTTCCGCCTATGCTAGGTCCTGAAATCACACCTTAGGCATAGATTTTTCTCTTAAAACTTTACCCTGAGAGAATCATTGGCTTTATAAGTAGCAGCGCTCAACTGTTTAAATAAGGAATATATTTATTTGATAGTTGTAAAAAACTGGTAGAAACCTTGTTATAAATCTGTGGAACTTAAGCAGAAAGCTTCACTGTCTAGAAAACTGTGCTGTTACAGGAGTTTGGATCACACGACTAAGGCTTTGCAGCTGCTCGAGAACACATCTAAATTAGGTGGGCTGAGGTTTTCTGAGCAATGAATTAACTTCTATAAAGGTTGAATCTTCAAGAAGTAAGGTTAGGAAGTGACAGAAATGCCGTACCAGTCAACATGGGTTTTTGCCAGTGAACTTTCTTGTAAATGCTTTTTTTTTTTTTTTTTTTTTAAGGTAAAACCATCGTATTTTTCTGAGTTCAGGGAAATAATACACTTCACTTTCTAGTCTAGAATGGCCTAAGGGTTCTCACCTGGGCAGTTGCTAGGACTTCAGGAAAGAAAGTTTTCTTAAGGTCAGGCTTAATTTCACATAATTCTGGGAACTGTTGGTGTCACAGAGGAAGTAACAGCCAAATTCCTTCGCCCAAAACACCCTACAATATTATTCTTCTTTGGTTTTGAAGAGCATCTGGGGCAACAGGTGTGAAAAATACTCAAAATTACAAAAGAGAAAACACAGCTACCAATTTCTACTTTTAAATGGATCACCATTTCTTAGTCCTTTCACCCTCCTGAACAACCATCACAAAATATCGCTCAGTCACCATGATGAGGCCAGCAAATTTGACACAGACTTAGCTGAGGCCTCCACCAACCACTCCACAAGCTCACAGAGCTATGAATAGTGTGGACTAGGTTCTCTTCCAACCAAAGTACTGCCCTTTTCTAAGAATAATCTCCTCCTAATGCATTCTTCTTTCCACATTGCACAACAGTGATCTCAGAGGTGAAATTCCAGAAATTCAGAGTCCAAAAAAGAGTAGTGACCTCCCATGGCCCTTTGCAGGCTTTCAAAGCCTACAATACCTAAAAACATTCATGCAGAATCAGATAAGGCCAAATACTCTCAACCACACACCAGCTGTAGCTCCAGAATCTGCAGGCAGCTTTCACACAGAATCTATTTCCACTTAAACTCTACTGGCCCTCAGGCCTAGGAGGCTGGGGAAGATGGAGCAGTGCAGTGATCTCAGATCAGTGCTGTGATCTGAGTCACCCAACCTGGTGCCTCAGCCTGGAAGAGAGGCAGAGAGGTGACACACCCACACCACGGCTCCATACAGGACATTTAGCCCAGCTTCCAAGCAAACAGCAGGGAATTACCCCCCTACACACCACTCTCCCTGCCAGCCCTCTCTCTGTTGGTTTCCTGCTCCTTTCATCATCATTTGATGCTGGATCTAGCATCCAGCCTTCATTTCTTGGGCCAACTTGAACAGATTGGCAGTGCTTATAAAAAGTCGTCTTAAGAAGGATTCTTGGGAGGGAGAAATGGGGAGTTATTGTTTAATGGGTATAGAGTTTCCATTTTGCAAGATGAAGCGTTCTGGAGGTGCTTGGAGGTGACGGCTGCATAACAGTATGAATGTACTTAATACCATTAAACTGTATACTTTAAAAAATTCTATGGTATGTGTATTTTACCACAATAAAAAAAAATGGGGAAAAAAATTCTGAACTTACATCTGGGATCAATGGGAAAGGGTCCCATAATCCCTCAGCAACGTCTGGGCGTGGAAGGTGGAAATATTGGCAAGGGCAACCCAGACTTCTAGAGTTTCAGAAACAAACCAACAAAATGAAACCAAATAAACACTTAGTTGGGTTCTGCCTGGATTTTCCCAGCCTGTAGCTTTGGCCCCTCACTGATACTGAAAGGGGAGGGAGGTAATTTCCAGAGTCTTGAGGCCTTCAAAGGTGAGGACGCATTGGCACTGGAAGGGTAGAGGAGGAAGAGAGAGATTAGGGCACTCATGAAAGCTTACCTTCCCTGTGAGGCTTTCTCCTGTTTCTCAGGAAAGTCTGTTCTTCCCTTTCCCTGAATATTTGAACACGGAGGTCCCACAGAAATCCTGCAGGATCGCTACTCTGTTTCTGTCACCAATACAGTCATGTCAACTACCTCTGCACTTTCACCAATACAGTCATGTCAACTACCTCTGACTTGAGATGGAAGAATGGGAGTTCTCTGGGCCTTAGTCTTGTGTGTGAGTACTAACGCTAGTGTGTCTTAGACTGTGAACTCACTGAGAGTAACTCTCTTGACTTATATCACTCTGCAACCAGATTCTAAAGAAAGCCTCTGTTCATGATTCCTGAGGATAAGAAGACAAGAAGACATGGGCCAAAGGAAGCTTCTGAGAAGCTAAAGCAGGGAGGCTGGGTGGTGGAGGGCCGTGAGGAGCAGTCTGAGTTTCCTTGAGGTTCTCAATCATCAGGTATTCACACCACAATTCACCCAAGCCCAGCAAGAAATGAAACACCCTTAGCACATCCCAGGCCCCTCATCCTGGCCCCAGATTGGCACAGACCTGTAGGAGGGGATCAGAAGAGACCTCATCCATCTGAAAAGGCTGAAGTTGGAGGCTAAACCTGCAGGGAAGACATAGACATAAATATTTATGAAGGCTCTATGTATGCATCTAGAATCCCAGGTTTAATGGGATAAATATACATCCCCTGACACACACACAATAGCACAAAAAAAATTTTTTTCCTTTTTCGGTCTAACCAAATGACATTCATTGTAATACTCCGACAGCAACCTGCTAAGGACTTCATATTTCATGTAGTTTCCAAAAGTTGATTTCTAAACTCCAAAATCCCAAGAAAGAAACTGAATGCATTTATAGAGAAAGAAGCACAGGACTTGCTAACTTCAGTCTTTGGAATTTTTAATGGTTTTAAATTTTGATAATTTTTTTCCTTAGATTCAAACTGATTATGTGTTTAAGTAGACACTATAAAGTCCCCTACTAGACCATACACTCTTTGAGGCCAGGAAGCACATCTTTTTCATCTGGTAACACACACAGCACAACAGCCACAGGATCTGGCCCTTAGGAAGTTTTCTTCAGGTGCTGGGTGAATCAAATAGTGCCTGTGCAATAGCATGTGGAAATGTTAGCGCTGAAGTTTGAAGTGAGATTGTTGTTGACAGTGACCAAATATCCTGGCATCAGACGCACTGTCTACAATATGGTTTATCAACTTTGTTTAAAAAGCTTCTTTTTTAAATCCATTTCTCCTTTGGTGTGAGTTTTTTTAAAATCTCACAAAATGAATTATATATAACTTTAGGAAAGCAAATGAAATGTAATTTTATAAAGTGCTTTTCCAAATTATATATATTCACTCCACCATATTCATATTATATATATATATGTGAGTGTGTGTGTGTGTGTGTGTGTGTGTGTGTGTGTGTATATATATATATATATATATGGCTGGTTGAAAATTGGTTAATTAGATCATGTTCAATATATGATCAGGAAGTGAGCATTATTTTAAGAGGCTTATGTTAGAATCTTGACTAATGTCAACAGTATGCAGCTGATAACATGTATTTAGAAAATAAACATAAATATTCTATTAACTGGTCCTACCTATTTATGCTCATTTAGATTCTAAATTATCTAAATTTTAGATGAAGATGGGCCTGAAATTTGATTTCATACTTTCCTGTAAATAAATTTCTGGGAAATATTTAAATTTCTTAGGATCAAACTAACTTCTAAGAAATTCAGAAGCAATCACTGATGTAATCACTATGTTAATTAAAATATATTTTCTCCATTAAATTAGCTGATATAAGGACTCTTAGTATGACTTTTTCTAAAGCATTATTTTTAATGTACATGTGATTCAAGTGTTTGAAGTGCATTTCTTTCAAAAATGTATATCAGACTATTCTAATTTGGAAGCATTTTTTTTTCATTTTGCCTGGATTGTTATGGTCCATCTGATTTAGTTAGGACTTAAAACTACATAATTACTTTATTTTAAAAATTGGAACATTGTAGAATTTTGATGAAAAGGGCTCTTGAATGTATTTTTAAAACAGCTTTATTATTGAGGAGTAACTGACACACAGTATTGATAATATTTTCTTCCTTTCCTTATTCTTTTTTTTTTTCTTTTCTTTTCTCGTTTTGCGGTACGCGGGCCTCTCACTGTGTGGCCTCTCCCGCCGCAGAGCACAGGCTCCAGACGCGCAGGCTCAGCGGCCATGGCTCACAGGCCCAGCCGCTCCGTGGCATGCAGGATCCTACCGGACCGGGGCACGAACCCGTGTCCTCTGCATCAGCAGGCGGATTCTCAACCACTGCGCCACCAGGGAAGCCCCTTCCTTTCTTTATTCCTGATGCTCTGGCACTTGGGGTCTTGATCCTAGAGGTGCTAATTCCTAGAGATAGGAAACAACTCCCCTATGAGCACACCTTTGATATACAAACCGACCAGTCCAGAGCCCGCGCCCCCAACCATCTCCTTTATCAAGCTCTCACACATCAAGCCAATATTCCCCTGCCTTAAATCACCCCAGGGCCAAAAACCAGACAACTAGAGACCACCCCTATAATCTAGAGTTCCCTGAAATTATTCAAACTACCTAATCCTAAACTTATTCAGCTATCTACCTGCCTTGTCCATTCTTTCCCACTAAAAGCCTAATAAAGGCTATGGGCCATGCTCTCCCCACTTCCTCTTTTGCCTCCTGACCAACCCTGGTCCTCTCCGCTGTGGCCCTGCATGACCCTCCTGTTCCTAGGGATCTGTGAGTATAAACTTCTTTCTTCATGATAATAATTTCTGTGTCTGTGTGTCTTATCATACCTGATTAAAACAAATCCCAGGTACATTTTTAGAACAAACTACATGCATTTAAAGTGTACAATTTGGTAAGTGTTGACACATGCATATACTGTGAAATCATCACTAAAAGCAAGGTAATGAACATATCCATCCCCTCCAAAAGCTCCCTCAAGCGACTTCATAAGACCTCCCTCCCTTGTATCCACACTCCCACCCTCATCCAAAGGCAACCGCTGATAGTGCTGTCATTAGAAATTAGTTTGCATTTTTAATAATAACATATGTATATATGTAAAATATTACATTACGTACTCATTTTTTCTAGTTTCTTTCACTCAGCACAGTTATTTTGAGATTCACGCTATTGCATATATCGATAGTTCATTCTTTTTATTACGAAATAGTATTCCGTTGCATGGCTATACTATACTTACAGAGTAACCTGTTGATGGACATGTGAACTGTTTTCAGTTTTTGACTATTACAAACTAAGCTGCTATAAATATTCATATACACGTTTTTGTATGCCCGTATGCTTTTAATTCTCTTTGGTAAATACCTAGGAGTACAGTGGCTAACTCATATAGCAGATATATATATTTTGTAATACACTGTCAAATGGTTTCACGAAGTGATCGTATTATTTTTACATTTTCCTCAGCTATATATGATAGCTCTAGCTGCTCCACATCCTTGCCAACATTTGGCATGATCAGTATTTTTAATTTTAATCACCCTGATAGGTGTATAATATTATATTGTGGTTTTAATTTTCATTTCTTAATGACTAATCACACTGAATACCTTTTCCCATGCTTATTTGTCAACCATATATGTTCTTTGCTGAAACCTATTTAAAACTTATGCCCATTTAAAATTTTTTGTTGTTTTCTTGTTACTGAGTTTTGAGGGTTTTTATATATTCTAGGTACAAGTCCTTTTCAAACATGTGATTTGCTAATATTTTCTCATAGTCTATGGCTTGCCTTTGCATTCCTTTACTGGTGTGTTTGGAGGAACAGTCCTTAATTTTGATGAAGTCCAATTTATCAATTTTTTTCCTGCTTTTGGTGTTGTATCTAAGAAATCTTTGTCTCACTCACAGTCACAAATTTTTTCCCTATATTTTCTAGGATCCATTTTGAGCTATTTTTACATTGTATGATGTATGAAGTTTGTTTTTTGCTTGTGTATTTCCAATTGTTCCAGCAGCATTTGCTGAAAAGACTATTTTTTTCCTCCACTGAATTGCCTTTGTAATTTCTGGACTCTCTACTCTGTCCACTGATTCTTTTATCTATCTTGATTCCAATACCATGCTGTCTTGATTACTTTAGCTTTACAGTTAGTTTTGAAATCAGGTAGTGTTAAGTCTTGCAACTTTGTTTTTCTTTTACAAAGTTGCTTGGGCTATTCTAGGTCCTTTGAATTTCCATATAAATACTTTAGGATCTGCTTTCCAATTTCTACAAAAAAGGCAGCTGTGATTTTGATTGGGATTATATCTAATCTATAGAAAATTCTGAGGTGAAATGTCATCTTAAGAATATTGAATTGAATCTTCGATTCATGAATATAGTATAAATCTTCATTTATTTAATTTCTTCTTTAATTTCCTCTCAAAATGTTTTGTAGTTTTCCTCTTCTAGTCCATAAATATGGTGAATTACATTGATTGATTAAGAATGTTAAACCAGGGCCTAGAGACTCATACAGAATGAAGTAAGTCAGAAAGAGAAAAACAAATATTGTATATTAATGCATATATGTGGAATCTAGAAAAATGGTACAGATGAACCTATTTGCAAAGCAGAAATAGAGACACAGATGTAGAGAACAAATGTATGGACAGCAAGTGGGGGAAGGAGAGGTGGGATGAATTGGGAGATTGGGATTGACATATATATACTACTATGTACAAAATAGATAACTACTGAGAACTGATAGATAACTAAAATAGATAACTAATGAGAACCTACTGTATAGTGCAGGGAACTCTACTCAATGCTTTGTGGTGACCTAAATGGGAAGGAAATCCAAAAAAGAGGGGATATATGTATACATATAACTGATTCACTTTGCTGTACAGACACAAACTAATACAACACTGGAAAGCAACTATACACCAATAAAAATTTTTAAAAAAAGAGAGGGAGAATGTTAAACTAACCTTGAATTCCTAGGACAACCCATTTGCTTATGATGTATTATTATGCTTTTTATATTATTTTGTATTCAATTTGTTAAAGTCTTGTTAAGAAGTTTTATATCTATGTTCATGAGGGATATTGGTGTGCAGTCTTCTGAAGCATTTGTATCAAATTGATATTCTCTCTTCCTTAAGTGTTAGATAGGTTTCATTAGTGACACCATCTGGGCCCAAGGTTTTCTTTATGGGAAGGTTTTTTAATGATAAGTTTAATTTCTTTCATAGATGACCTAAACAGCCCTATATGTCTTCTAGAGTGAGCTTTGATATTTGATAGTTTGTATCTTTTGAGGAATTTTTCCAATTCATCTGTCAAATTTATTGCATAAAGCTGTTTAAAACACTTCCTTATTTTCCTTTTTAATGTCTGTAGACTCTCCAGTCATGTCATTTCTCTCACTCCTGGTGTTGAGCATTTGTGTTTCCTCTCCTTTTATTCTGATCAGTCTGGGTAGAGGTTTGTAAATTTTATTGATCTCACATAACCAGCTTTTTGTTTCACTGGCATTCTCTATTTTTCCCTGTTTTATATTTTATTGATTTCTACTTTGATCTTCATGGTTTCCCTGTTTCTTCTTACTTGGGTTTAATTTGCTCTTTTTCTCTAGTTTCTTAAGTGGGAAACTGGGGTTATTATTTTGAGACACTTCTTTCTTTTTTAATATAAGCATTTGACGCAGTAAATTTCCCTCTAAGTAGTGAATTAGCTGCGTCCCACAATTTTGATGTTATATTTTCATTTTCATTCAGTTCAAATACTTTTTTTTTTTTTTTGCGGTATGCGGGCCTTTCACTGTTGTGGCCTGTCCAGTTGCAGAGCACAGTCATCCAGACACGCAGGCTCAGCGGCCATGGCTCACGGGCCCAGCCGCTCCGCGGCATGTGGGATCAGCCCGGACCGGGTCAAGTTCAAATACTTTTTAATTTTACTTATTTCTCCTTTGAACCATGAGTTATTTAGTTTCTTTAGTTTACTTAGTGCTCCTTAGTGTTCTTAGTCATTTAGTGTTATTCAGTGTTCTTTAGTTTCTAAATATTTGGGAATCTTCCAGATATCTTTCTGGTATTTATTTCTAATTTACTTCCCCTTTTGTTCTTGAATTGACTTGAATACCCTTAAACTTTCTGAGACTTTAAAAAATGTCCTAGAATATGGTTTATGCTCGTAAATGTTTCATGTGCACTTAAAAATATATATTCTGCTGTTGTTAGGTAGAGTATTCTATAAATATCAATTTGGCCATGTTTATTGATAACATTATTCAAGTCTTCTAAAGCCCTACTGATTTTTTGCCTACTTGTTTTATCAATTATTGAGAGAGAGGTGTTGAAATCTATGACTGTAATCGAGAATTTTTCTACTTATTATTGCAGATCTATCAGGCTTTGTTTTTTATATTTCAAAGCTCTGTTTTTAAGTGCATAAATGTTAAGATTTATTATGTCCTCTTGATTAATTTTCCCTTTGTCTTTATGAAATGACCCTCTTTATCCCTGGTAATATTCTTTTCTCTGAAATCTACTTTGTCTGATGTTAATATAGTCACTCCAGCTTTGTCTGATTTATCTTACCATGATGTATCTTTTTTCCATCCTTTTACTTTTAACTTACTTGTGTCTTTATATTGAAAGTAGGTTTCTTGTAGATAGCATATAGTTGGATCATGCTTTTTTATTCAATCTGACAATCTCAGTGCTTAGACCTTTTAATTGGGAGTGTTTATTTCATTTTATTTTTAACTATCTTTTTAAAAATTTTTTTATAAATTAATTTACTCTTATTTTTGGCTGTGTTGGGTCTTCGTTGCTGCACGTGGGCTTTCTCTAGTTGCCTTGAGTTAGGGCTACTCTTCATTGTGGTGCTCGGGCTTCTCGTTGCGGTGGCTTCTCTTGTCATGGACCACGGGCTCTAGGTGCATGGGCTTCAGTAGTTGTGGCGTGCAGGCTTCAGTAGTTGTGGCTCATGGGCTCTAGAGCACAGGCTCAGTAGTTGTGGCGCACGGGCTTAGTTGTTCCACGGCATGTGGGATCTTTCCAGACCAGGGCTCAAACCCGTGTCCCCTGCATTGGCAGGTGGATTCTTAACCACTGCACCACCAAGGAAGTCCCTGATTGGGAGTGTTTAGACTATTTAAAATTAGTGTGGTTATTGATATGGCTAGATTTATATAAACCACCTTGCTATTTGTTTTGGGTCTATTATCTTTTTCTCTTTTTTCTAATTAACATTGATCTGAGTATTTTTAATTCAATTTTATCCCCTTTATTGACTTATTACTTGTAATTCTTTGCTGTGTTAGAGGCATACCTCATTTTGCTGCACTTTGTTACTGTGCTTCCCAGTATTGCATCTTTTACAAGTTGAAGGTTTGTGGCAACCCTGGATCAAGCAAGTCTATCAGGGCCATTTCCCCAACAGCATTTGCTCACTTTCTGTGTCTGTGTCATATTTTGGTAATTCTTACAATATTTCAAACTTTTTCATTATTATTATATTTCTCATGGTGATCTGTGATCAGTCATCTTTAATGTTACTATTATGACTCGATGAAGGCTCAGATGATGGTTAGCCTTTTTTAGCGATAAAGTATTTTAAAATTAAGTTATGTACATTGTTTTTTAAGACATAATGCTATTGCACACTTAACAGACTACCGTATAGTGTAAACGTAACTTTTATATGTACTAGGAAACAAAAATATTTGTCTGACTCACATTATTGCAATATTCCAGTGATCTGGAACTGAACTCACAATATTTCCAAGGTATACGGTAGTTTAGTAGTTGCTTTAGGGTTTGTAGTACACATTTTTAACTTATCACAGTCTACCTTTAAGTAACATTTTAGTACTTCACGTATACTATAAGAAACTTCCAAGAGTATATCCCCATTTCTTCCCTCCTGGCCCTTGTGCTATTGTTGTCATCCATTTTACTTCTACATGTCTTACAAACCTCACGATTTATTATTATTTTTCATTTGTTATCATTTATGCGCATGCCATATTTTTTCTCCTAGACCGTCAGCTCCTTGAAAGCGGGATTTTTATCTGAGTCAGTGTTGGCATTTAGTATGTGTTCGAAACAGGTTTTTTTCAATAAATGCTAAAAGAGAAGAAAGGAGGTGGTGGCAAAATGACTCTGTTGCTTACCAAGGTGAAGCCCGGAACTGGTCCAACCAATGTAGAGATACACAATGGCAGCAACACCCATGTTAACCAGGGTATAGACCCATTGGATCACAAACATGATGAGAAGGGACCCAACAGCCTGTGGAAACAGAAGGAAGTGCAAGTCAGCTAATGGTTTAAACACACAGTAAGCGAGCCACAAGGCTAGGGCCTTAAGAAACAACAGTCTTCTCGTCAACCTCTGAACACTCTATAAGTCTGAATAATTGAAGTTCACTCATAATTCAAAAAACCCCTCTAAAGTAGGTATTTGAGAAGACATCCTCCTGAAAGTACCCTCTAATCAAAACAATCAATAAATAGACTTTCTATCCTAGGTCCTTGTTCTACTCCTTTCTAGGAGAAACAAGTTAGAGTAAAATTATGCTAATATGGTGTATCTAGAAATTAGGTGATCCAGAGTTTATCAGGGATGATTAATTATTTAAAAAGTAAACCATTGATTAAAATAAGTGGTTCATTAAATGTAATCTTGCCATATGTAGCCTCATCTAAATTCTAATATAACAGGCAGTTAAATCACATTGCTCCTAATGAGACTCTCCTCTTTCCTCCCCCAAGTCCCACCCCAAGATCACACATGTATCCACCTGAATTAAATCTCAAGGACAGTTGAGATCAAAATGAACTTACTCACCCCCAACAGGGAGACCCAGGGGTTGCATATGCGAGTGTAGAAAGAAGTTGGTCTCCTCTGGATATCTTGCTCCTGGAGCCTGGACTTTAGGAAGAAATCTAAAAAATAAATGAGCCAAAATCCTTGGTTACTAATTTGTTACCAAAGCCTCTAGTATTTTTATTAGCAAATACTTATGAGCTCCTCTTCTCCAATTTTGTAACTCAGCCTAAAAGACAACTTCCACTCATCTCAACCATTAATGCCCTTTGCCACAACTGAGGCTTGTCTTTACCAGAAAGCTTACACCTCCTAAATCGTGATTTCAATCAATTTACTCTCAGCCCATCACCTCCATTTTTTCTCATTCGCTCTGCTGTCTCCCACCTCAACTATTCATAGACCACAGAGGGACCTTCAGTCAACTTGCCCTAGTATGTTTTTGCTTCCTATCACCTACCTCCTCTTTTCACTACCCTCTTACCTAGCTTAGATTCCATGATCCAAGACTCTCAGCAAGTACTCCCTTGGATATGTTATCTGCTTCCATGCTTCAGCACCACTCAGAAGTCTTATACCTAGTCAACTCATTCTCCTTCTCTCTGATGTAACAAATTTCCAACCTCTCCTCTCAAAAGACAGCTTTCATATCCTCTCATCACCAAATCTACCAACCCACTTTCATCTGTACCCTCTCTTCAGCCTTTCTGTTTTCAGAGTAGATGAACAGTTGTGGCTCCTACCTAAGGCCCATCCCTGTATTTGTGCCCTGCTCAAGGATTTTGCTTTTGCTTCGTCAATTTTTCCATAGTCTACTAGATCATCCCCATCAAACACAAATACACTGTAATTTCTCCCAACTAAAGAAATATCTTCTGCTCACCCTTTAGCCACTATCCTATTTTTTGGTCTCCCTTATAGCAAAAATTCTCAAAAGAATTGCCTATATGGTTTCTACCTTCCATTGTTTCCTCAACCTACTTTTAGGGTTGTATATACCATTCCACTAAAACGACTCTACCTAAGGTTGGCAATGACTTGAATCTTTTCAAATTCAATGGTCAGCTCCTCATATTACTTGACCTTTCAGATAGCACCTGACACATGTGATCACTTTCTTCTTATTGAAACACATTCTTCTCTTGGTTCCTAGGATGCCTCAGTTTCCTAGTTTTCCTCCTATCTCACTGCCCACTTCTTCTCAGTCTCCTTTGCTGGATCACCTCCTCCTTCCAACCCCCAAGAATTGGAGAATCCTAGCATTCATTCAGTCCTCAGCACTCTTCTTTATTGCAGTTAGGTGTGGCCATGTGACTAAGTTCTCACCAATGGAATGTGAACACAAGTGGTGAGTGTCACTTCTGCATCAGAGTCTTTGAGAGAGTAGGTGTGCCTCTTCTCTGTGCCCGAAATCAGAACGTGGTAACTCAGTCTTGATTTTGCTCATTATAAGGACTTAGGGGATGGTGAAGTCATAAAAATGGAAGGAGCCTGGGTCCCTGAAGCAATGCATGGAGGAGAGCCTCCCACTGATTTGGAACACCCTTCCTGGACTGTTAGTGCAAGTGAGAAATAAATTTCCATTGTGTTTGAGCCACTGTGTTTTTGTTTATTTGTGATAGCAGTTTAGCCTCCCTTAATTAATATACCTCAAAACAGGCTTCAGGTCCTTCTCTTACTTCTACACAATCTATTCCTTACGAAGCCAGTGATCTTCTTAAGGCTGGATCTGATCATATCACACCTCTAGCTACAATCTTCCATGACCTTCTGTCATAATCACCATGGAGTGCATGGCCCTACACAGGACTGACCTCTGCTTTCCTTGCTATACTCATCTCCTACCTCTCTCCCCCCACCCACTCCTCTCCATTCACTGCTGGATTTCTGCTCTTCTTGGAATTTGCCAATCCAATTTCCATCTGTACCTTTATACATGCCATTTCCCCTGCCTGTAACTCTTCTCCCACATCTCTGCATGGTTCACTGCTTTATACAATTCAGTTCTCTATTAAAATATCCTCTTCTCAAAGAGATATTTTCTGAACAACCTATCTGAAACAGAACCACCCTCCCCACTCTAGTCTCTATCCTGTTACCCCACTTTATTACTCATCATACTATTTATCACTTACTGACATCACAGTATGTGTGTTTGCTTGTTTATTATGTGTCTTTCCTGCTAGAATGCAAGTTCAATGACAGCAGAGACCTTCTATGTCTGTTCAGCATGTTCCCCACCCCCAGCACCTAGAACAGCACTTGGAATGTAGTAAATGTCCCATATGTGAGGCTAAACGAATGACCAATCATCCTAGGTCCCAGAGAAGTCTTCATCCTCACAACATGTCTGCCTTTACCATATACTTCCAACTATTATACTTATCTTTTATATCTCCATATCTTGAGGGCAAGGGCCGTCTTTTGTATCTCTAAATACCAAATCTAGGCATGTAGGGGTCTGTGTATAGGAGGTGCTCAAGAAGTGTCTCCTTATTAATTGTGGATTAAAATAAACTCTGCCAGAAGACGTAAATAGACATTTCTCCAAAGAAGACACACAGATGGCCAATAAGCACGTGAAAAGATGCTCATCATTGCTAATTATTAGGAAAATGCAAATCAAAACTACCATGAGGTATCACCTCATATGTCAGAATGGCCATCATTAAAAAGTCTACAAATAACAAATGCTGGAGAGGGTGTAGAGAAAAGGGAACCCTCCTATACTGTTGGTGGGAATGTAGATTGGTGCAGCCATTATGGAAAACAGTATGGAGGTTCCTCAAAAAACTAAAAATAGAGTTGCATATGATCTGGCAATCCCAATCCTGGGCATGTATCTGGACAAAACTATAATTCAAAAAGATACATGTACCCCTATGTTCATTGCGGCACTATTCACAATAGCCAAGACATGGAAACAACCTAAATGTCCAACAACAGATGAATGGATGAAGAAGATGTGGCACACATATACAATGGAACACTTCTCAGCCATAAAAATGAATGAAATAATGCCATGTGCAGCAACACGGATGGGCCTAGAGATTATCATACTAAGTGACGTCAGACAGAGAAAGACAAATACCAAATGATATCGCTTATATGTGGAATCTAAAATATGACACAAATGAACTTATCTACAAAACAGAAATAGACTCACAGACATAGACAACAGACATGGTTGTCAAGGGGGAGGGAGGTGAGGGAGGGATGGATTGGGAGTTTGGGATTAGCAGGTGCAAACTATTATATATAGGATGGATAAACAGCAAGGTCCTACTGTATAGCACAGGGAACTATATTCAATATCCTGTGATAAACCGTAATAGAAAAGAATATGAAAAAGAATGGATATATACGTATAACTGAATCACTTTGCTGTACAGTAGAAATTAATACATTATAAAGCAACTATACTTCAATAAAATAAATTTTAAAGAACTCTGCCAAGGTGCATGACTGATTTGAATTGATGGCTCTATTACTTCTTTTTTTTAAAGAAAAGACACTGTTAAGATTGTCTTTGATTACATTGTATATTTTCAACATGTGCAATGCATGATTCATTTTTTCAATCACAGGCTTAGTGAAATACAGCTGCTCCATTGATTATTAAGAAGAAACACTATTGGTGAAGAACTTAGATTTCTGCCTCTCTGAGGTTTGCCAAATGTTAAGCTCACTGTTTCACACTTGATCTTGACCTTGCACCAACTCAATTACACTGTACCCAAGGGAGTTGTGTGTGTGTGTATGTGTTTTCTGAGGAACTCCAGGGAGAGTCATAGGAAGGGGTGTGTCTTCCAGGCAAGCACAGTGCAGTTTTACACATCAGCAATGCAAGGGAGAATTCAGTCAATGATGCTCAATGACTCTGAATAGGTATGACAGACAATGCAGGCGGACAATTATTCAGAATTCTGAACAGCTATGGTTTCAAAACCCTTCCAAAATGACAGAAGGAATTTTTTTTCTCTTTTCAAGGATTATACTGGAAGAAATAAGTCTTACAGACTAGTGGTGGGAGGAGACCGCTTCTCGTGTTAGAAGTACTAGAATAACAACTGGAAGGCAACTTTATCAAGCTTTAGTCACAAAACAAGCAAACAGGTAAGCAGAACCATGCATTAGGCATGTTAAAAATATCAAATATAGGGCTTCCCTGGTGGCGCAGTGGTTGAGAGTCCGCCTGCCGATGCAGGGGACACGGGTTCGTGCCCCGGTCCGGGAAGATCCCACATGCCGTGGAGCGGTTGGGCCCGTGAGCCATGGCCGCTGAGCCTACACGTCCCGAGCCTGTGCTCCGCAACGGGAGAGGCCACAACAGTGAGAGGCCCGCGTAGAGCCAAAAAAAAAAAAAAATCAAATATAATAAACATAACACATAACATTAAATTGTCTTTTAAAATCTAGTGGTATGTCTAACAAGTTCTATGTTCACCAAACCCATGCAGAAATAAAGACTTTTTAAGCATGAAGGGGGAAGACATTATGTCAATTTTTAAAATCACAAATTTAAATAATTTTATGGAAATTACTTAAAAATCAATATTAAACCATCTCTGGAAATGCACTCCATACCTTTATCAGGATAAATAAACACACAGTTCTAGCTGGCATGTACAAACCAAGAATGTGCGTTGACGTGGTTCACAAAGGATCATGTTTCAGGTTCATGTGGGATCTTATCATGTTGATTCTGTAATCTTTTAACCACTTTCCAAATGCTGCACGTTTATTTCTAGGTTGTCATTAGCACCAACAATGCAGCTATGAGACTCTTGTACATATTTACGGTTTGTTGTTTGGTTTAGGGTTGTTTCCTTGAGATACAATCCCCCCAAACAGATTTACTAAGTCAGAGCAATTAGACAGTTTTATATTTCTTGTTACATCTTGAAAGCTCACTCTGCAGAAAGAATGAACCAGAGGGACTTCCAGCTACCACAATGTAAAGAGGTCAGTGAATCCTCTCCGTAAGAGACAGGTATACAGCTAGACAAAATCATCAAAAACAATCACTTGGGGCTCTAGAAATTTACCAAACCGAGAAAACAAACCAAGAAGTGTTTATTTTTTCAAAACCTGCTGGAGCTGAGGGTAAGGACGGTGAGAGTCTACAGCCTTCTTCCTGAGCTGCTCCCACCCCCACCCTAGTTCTTACCAGCATGGAGCTGGCCTGTGTCCGTGTGGCCCAGAAGGCTTCCACCCTCTGCCAGCAGATCTGTGCGTGGGTTGGGAAGCACAATTGAAGCTGCAGCTCTCCAGGCTCCCCGGCTTTGACTTTTGTCAGTCTCTCTTAGGCTCCCCAAGCAGGGGGATGTGGGAAGCTGTAGTCCTTCTACAGCTCTCTGATTTCTAGGATCTTCCCATTAAATTTCTGGCTGTTCCACTGCTCACCCTAGCTGGGTCCCTCAGGCTAGCAAAGCTGAGGATTTCCCCATTCCATTTTCTACTTTGCTCACCACACTGAACTGATAAAGGCACAACCCACAAGTTTGCTCCCTCTGGCAGCAAAACTGCTGATTTCTGAAGAAATCATGGCCAGAAACCTCCCAAATTTGATGAAAAACTTTCATCAATGGATCCAAAAGGAATGAATCCATTGACATTGCTTCCAGCAATGTGTACATATACCCGATCACCCCTGACCTACTATTTTTTATCTAAATTTTTGACAGCTTAACAGATATGAAATATCTCAATGGTGGTTTAAATTGGACTCATTTAATCAGTACAATGGCCTAGTTCATAATAGACACTGGCCCCAAGCAGCATACACTTTGTGTAGTGGTTAAGAACACACGCTCTAAAGTGAGATGGACCTGGGTTCAAATTCTAGCTGTCTCCTATCCTGAGCAAGTGTTTAACTTCCCTAAGCCTCACCTTTGTCATCTGGAAAAAGGTAATAACAATGCCTAGATCTGAGCTGAGCTGAGCTAATCCACGTGTTAAGTGATTATCTCTGTGCCAGGCACCTGGGACAGATTCAAGAAAAGCTGCCTATTTTTAGCTACAAACAGCATTCAACACTTAACCATAAAAGTTAGTTTGTTGAATGCACAGTGAGTGAGTCTGGGTTTTCATATGTAAACTGCGTGTTCATCTCTCCTGACCTCTCTTTAGTAGGATCTGGATTTTGACCTTCCTGTCTTTAAAAATAATATGGTTTGGGGCTTCCCTGGTGGCGCAGTGGTTGAGAGTCCGCCTGCCGATGCAGGAGACACGGGTTCGTGCCCCGGTCCGGGAAGATCCCACATGCCGCACAGCAGCTGGGCCTGTGAGCCATGGCCGCTGAGCCTGCGCGTCCAGAGCCTGTGCTCTGCAACGGGAGAGGCCACACAGTGAGAGGCCTGCGTACCGCAAAAAAAAAAAAAAAAAAAAATGCTTTGGAAGGTATGCTTTTATCGGTTGTGTTTGTCAGAATAATTGTTTCCTTCTGTGACACTGTGCTGGGCAAATGTTTTTTATTTCTGTTTAATCAGATCCTTTTTGTCTTTGATGATGTCTTCAGTAGTCAGAAATCTCTCTCTTGCACAGCTGTTATAAATAAGGAATTTGTGGCTCTATAAGGTATCAAATATGGCCCCAAGTTAATTTTTTGATCCATTTGCTCTCAACAATATTTATTCAATAGTGACTTGATTCTTATTATTTTACAGCATCTGGTTTGTCACACATTAGGTTCTTATAATAGTTTAACTCTTTCTATTCTACTTTACCTGTCAATGTTTAAAATTTTTAGCCAATATTTGTACAACTGTTCATCAATTTGATTAGCCTTTACTGAGTGTTTGTCGATGGCATGTACTGTGTGGGAATATTGTTGATGAATACAAGGTAGAAAGACATGGTTTGTGACTAAAGGAAGCTCACAGACTGGAGGCAAAGCGATAAAACTAGTACTTCTTCTCCTTAAGATAGGCAGACGACAAGCAGGCCTGAAGACAAATGTGTAAACAAATGTATAAAACAATGTGATACGTGTTTATACCACTAGTGTGACTCAAATGTTATGCTTGCACAGGAGAGGAAATCAGGGAATCCTTCTCAGAGGGGGTCTGAAAAGTCAAATGGATTTTAAACCGTTAAGTCGGCGTGTTTCAGATGGAAGTGGGCAGTGATGCAATGTGCAAAGGCAGGAAGGAATAAAGAACATGATGTGTTTGGGGCACGTGTCTGGGTATAGCTGGACATGTGTACATGGCAGCTGTCATGAGAAAACTGGCCAGGAAGGTGGGGCAGGGCAGGGTTGCCAAGAATCTTGCAAATCACACCGGTATGGAAGGTAATAGATTCCAACGAAGGTTTTTAAGTAAGAGAGACATGATGAGAGTTTTATTTTAGAAAGATCGTTCAGTGGACAATGAAAAGGAGAAACAGGATATGGGAGAATCTGGAGGCTGGAGATGAGCAGGGAGATTAACAAGAGTCTGGGCACCAGATGATGAGGGTCTGAACCAAGGTGAAGGCAGCCAGGATGGAGGACACAGAGGGGTTTACAAGAGCTCGGGACATTTCTAAGATAGGGCAACTTCAATGATGAAACGTTGCAAACTGACCACACATCTCTCCCGATTACCCACTGAGAAAACAGAAAAGGCATTAAATAGGCATAAACCTACAAACACAAGGAGAATGAGAGAGGAAAGATAAAAACAAGTCTTGGAAGGTGGAGTAGTGACGGAGGAGTGGTAACAGACAGCAGAGCCGAGGAGGACCAACTCTAGGGCCCACAGAGAGGATGCCAGCAATGAGCAGCCCAGTGCACCCCAGCAGGACCTCACAAAGTTCAGGACCAAGAAGTACCCGCCCGTGGGAAGCGATACGGTGCAGGGGACTTGTTGCAAGACTGTATATGAACCAGTTGGACATCAAGTGCCTTTCCTCTGGCCATGTAGCTAGGAAATAACTCCCTCTTTGCCTGACCCCCTCCCCAAGGTATGCGAGGGTTCCTCTGAAGAAATCAAACCAGAGAGGGCCTGAACTTGGGACACCAGGCATAGCAAAGAGTGGGGGGAATGGAGCTAGAAACTGGGGAATTCAATGAAGTCTCTATCCTAAAGTGTGGGAGGCCACCAACTTCCTTATGTCACCCGGCTCCCTGAACACAAACAGCCAACTGGGGGACCCCCAGGCAAGAGATTAAAGGACTTTTCTCTGGAGGAAACCTCTAGCTAACCACACTTGGGGATCCTCCCATGAAAAAGCCAGCTTCTTGATCATTCTACAGTGAGGTACCCCAACCCGTAAGCTCTGCCCAGGATGCAGGTCTTCTAAACAGCTTTTCACTACTTACTTCTAAACAGGAACAGAAATCAAAAGATCAACAGACATTTTAGTGAAGCCAATATAAAAGAGAGAGTGAGACCAAGCCAAAGAGAAAAGAATCTGAAGAACACAGGGCAGAAGAAGACTCTAAAGGGAGAATAAGTAACATTACCAGAAAAATAAGATAAGCGTTATACCTAGAAAACAAGAATGAGATGATGTTCGACATTTTTTTTAAAAAGATGAAGACAAATCAGGTTACAACCAAGAGCTCTTGGAAATTAAGACCAGGAGAGCTGTGGCATAGACTCACTGTTGTTACCCAATCTCCCCTTCCTCCTTAGGGAAAGAAAGAACCCCACAGGACGTCATGTGAAGCTGCAATAAAGCCAGCTAAAAAGACATTTCCCAGCCTCTGAGAATACATAGAAAGGCTAGCGAATCAAGTTCAGAGCTATATAGCCAGGGACAACACTCAAAACCATATGTCTGGGCAGTCTAGTGGGGACACCACAGGGGCATGTGCCAAGGTCTAGACACTTCTGACCCTGAAAAGCCCTGATGGCGGAGCCAGGAATGTAGTCATCCTGCAGCCACTATCATGCTTCCAGAGAGTTCCTCAAAGTCCCCATTTCTTCAGGTTCCCAGTTCCCAGTATATGGAGGCTTCATCTAATTAGCCGAGTCTTGGTCCCGTGCCTGAACTCTGCAGGAGGGGCGGGAAAACTGAATATCTGACATTTTCAGTTTTAAGAGTGAAAGGCTTGCTGTGCCTCCCACCAAGACTCATAACACTGGAAATTCTTCAAACACAGGGAGGTCATTCAAGGCTGAGGAGGGAAAAAAAAAAAGACAGAAGTCTACCATGATATCACGCCCAACAGATCTTGTCCCCTGGATCTGACAGAGAAGTGTGATAGAGGAATTCCAAGACAACAGCTTTGTAGCAGACCGAAAGCACTGACAGGCTAGAGTGGATCAGAATAAGGGCCATAGGACAGAGGGGGGAAAAGAACAAATGGATATGATAAATTTCTGAAGAATTCGAGCATTTGGAAAATAACATTGAGAGGCGTTTGCCATATCCGCCAGAACATCTAGAAAAAGATGATGACACAAAACCAAGCAAATAAAAAACCAAGGCTGGGCTTCCCTGGTGGCGCAGTGGTTGAGAGTCTGCCTGCCAATGCAGGGGACACGGGTTTGTGCCCCGGTCCAGGAAGATCCCACATGCCGCGGAGCGGCTGGGCCCGTGAGCCATGGCTGCTGAGCCTGCGTGTCCGGAGCCTGTGCTCCGCAACGGGAGGGGCCACAACAGTGAGAGGCCCACATACTGCAAAAAAAAAAAAAAAAAAGAAAACCAAGGCTATTATTAACCCCAGGAAACAGAAAAAGTTGGACAAAAAAGGAAATGTAATCATAGCATAATATATGGCTCAGAGTTAAGCAATATTTACCTAATCATGATAATATGAATACTAGCTATTAGATTAATTAAAAAACTGTGATGTAATTATACTGGGGACATTGGATGAGAAATCAAGAGTGGCATAAATGAGCTAGTCTTCATTTATCATAATAGGAAATCAAGAGATGAAACTGACATATCAAGAAGTAGCAATACAAATATATTATCTACGAACATGAAGGTTAACAGAAGAAGCAATTTTTTGGTTGAAAGTGGGATTTTCTGGGAGCGGGACTAGGGGAGGCAGAAGAGTCAGAGGGATGGTATGGAAGAGTGGGAACTACGATCTCTGATTATGTGACTTTTCACTCCACTTGGCTTATTAAACTGTACTCATTACTTTGACAAAAATAACATAGTTTTTAAATTTTTAATAATGCTCCTGCCATTAAAAACCACCCACCAATTTGGAGGTAAAGAAGGAAAAGCAGGTGTACGGAAGAACGTAAAGCATTTATTTTTGGACATCTCCTTCTATGTCACCTGTCTCCTCTTCTCTGCCCACACTTGTCTGTACAGATCTCAGGAAGTAGGTTAACGGGCTTCAAATATAGGGAGACCTGGGTGTGATGTCCAGCTGTGCAAGGTATCAGCTCTGAGCATAGTATCGGTTTCATCTCTGTGACCTCACTGGGACTCAGAGTCTTCACCGGTAAAAGAGAAAATGCTAATATCTATTATATTACATGCAATAATATATGTAAAGCACCTAGAATATGGAAGACTAAAAAATTCTGAGTTCTCTCTTTTTCTCGGAATTTCTCACGCCCGGAAGCCTCCCTTTGAGAGTCTCTCCCTGTGTCTCTGTGCCTACAGATCTGAGGGAGCAAAGAAAAGCTGTGCTCCTAAAGCATATCTTCTTTCTCTCCATTCCCTCCTGCCTGGTCTGGGAGATTCACCTTCCAGAGACAAAGCACACTGAGTCCTTGCCAGCACTGACAGGCTAGAGTGGATCAGAATAAGGGCCATAGGACAGAGGGGACATAGGACAGTTTGTCAAAACACATCTCCACTTCCCTTGAAAGGATAAACTGGTTTCATTCACGTTGGCTGATTTTTGAGTAAAATGAAATTAATATTTGATTATTAGCCATGGCTCCCAGCTCTAACATACAGGAGTAGCTAGAAATTTCTGTTCAAAATTAACTATCTATACCAGAGTAGAATTACAAAGTCAATGGATATCTGACCATAACTTTTAAAAGTAAATACCAAACAAAATTCACAAGGATTTTAAACCCAGCTATAAAATGAACTAAGGACTTGAAAGAGGGTTGTGATAACTGAGTAGCCACCCAAATTAGGAGGCCCCATGTGATTCCAAAGCACCCACCTTCTCTGCTCGGCCTGGGCTGATTACTGGGCTCAGGGATGAGTTGTTCTCCACAGGCTCCCCCAGGCTGAGCCCCTTCACTTCTAGAACTCGGCATGTTCCCCTCCCAGGAGGCAGTAGGCCACCCGTCACAGCCTTCAGGAGGGAAGGAAGCAGGAGACCTGGGGTCTAAGAGGAAGCTCTCTTGGAGGGTTCGCTTGGTGGCCTTCTTGGTCTTCCCCTTCTGATTCTCTGGGATCCCGTGGCTCTCTCCTCCTCCGGGCTGGCTACTCGCAAGCTTCCTGGTTAGCTGGAGGAGCTGGTCCATGTCCTTGGTGAATTCTAGCAGAGTGCCCTCAGAGAGGTTCCAGGCAACGCCCTCAGAGCCACAGCTGGGAGCCTTCTCCAGGAGCAGGTGCTCAGAGCAGTGGAGAGCTCCCAGGCCCTCCCCGGGCACCGACTCACGCACCTGTGGGAGGCTGCAGGCGCCCATGGACAGGGAGAAGTAAGAGTAGTCCACCGCGATGTATGTCAGCATGAAGTTGATGGTGACGATGGGGGCCAGGACGTTTACCTGACCCACAAGGACAAAGGCCATGGTCACCAAGCTGGTCAGGCAGATGGCAGCTACGGGTGTTTTACTTGGCCCTTTCTGCAGAAACAAAAATAACATGCAAGACCATGAAATTTCAGAAGAAAATCACAGTATTTGATAGAAACAACTCATAATGACTCAGCCACTTCTCCCATGTGACTCTTGGTGTGTTCCTAACTGTTCATCTACAAACTTGGGATCATGACATCCGACCCATGGGATTACTGTGAGATCAGAGCTAATGCACGTAAAATGCTTGACGCAGCCCTGGCACACAGTGGGCGCCCAACACATCCAACAGGCATTAACTGTATTAGTAACCATTAATGTGGGACAATCCTATAGAACATGGATTTCACAAATATTTCTCCTTTTGTCTTTCACTGGGTTTAACACCACCCTTGGAAATCAAAGAAGTGCAAAATTGATTCTTCCCATGCTTTAATGGAGAAAATGACCTGAACGGGAGCGGCAGACCCTGGAAGACATAGCAGAATCATTGGTGGCTGAGGTGGGGGAATTCTGATACTAAACATGCACATGCATGTTCTCACACACACACATTTATGCACATCTGTTATTAATGGAGGGGGAGTATGGTGACTTTTAGAAGGACAGGAGTGGAGAAAATGCATTAACTCCATATAATCTGCCACTCCACAGAAGCTATTCCTTACAGTCACTGACACAGTTCTTGGGCCAGAAGCAATAGTCGCTTCTCAGTCCTTATCTTCTTTGGCCTAAGGATTACATTTGACCCAGCTGCTCACTCCCTGGTCTCCTCGCTTCTCTTGGTTCGTCTCCTTGTCATCGACTGCTCCTTAGTCTGTCACTGGCCTCTCCACATCTCTGAAATCTGCATTTAGAGCAATCCCCAGCTCCATCCTCAGTCTATGTTCCCTTCTCTTCTCTGTCTATGTTCCCTCTCTAGGATTTCAATCAGGCTCATGGCTTCAAATACTAGCTCAATGCTCTCAGCTCCCAAATTTGAATCTCCAGCCTGAAATGTTCCCCTGAAATCCAGACTTAAATATTCAACTATCTGCTCAGCATTTCCGGTTGATGTCTAATAGGATCTCAAACCTAGTATTTCCAAAACCAAACTGCTGATCCTCCAATGTCCTGCCTCTCAAATCTACTCCCCTGCAGCTTCTCCACCTCCGAAAATGGCCACTCCATCCTTCTAGTTGCTCAGTCAAGCAAAATTCTTGATGCCTCTTCTCACTCACTCATTCTCCTCCAGTAAATATTGTCAGTCTTACTCTCAGGATAGACACAGGATCTAACCACTGCTCCCATCTCCTTTATACCAGCACTCTGTGATGGAAGGGGCAGGCACGTCAGCCACTTTCAGATCTGACCCGTGAACCTGCCAGGTATGTTCCTCCAGCGCGTTCCCCTTACTGAGGGTTGGAACAGAGTGCAATCTTCAGAGTCACAAGATGAAGATAGTGAAGTCATCGTGGCCTGATTCTCTGAGGATCAGAGGCCCTGTTGACTTGAAACACCTTCCCTAGAACCTCAGAGTAAAATTTTTTTTAGAAAAAGGAGTAAAAATACATTTTATTGTTTTTGAAAATTACATTTTTGGGTATATTTGCTACAGTTATTTAGTATACTCTAACAATAAAACTACCAAGGATAAAATAAATCCTCATGAACTAACAAAAACTTAAAAGGAGGGTCCTAGGTAAGCGGAAGGAGGTCTTAGGTAAACTGTAGGAAATGCAAGTGGTCCAGGAAAGGACTTTGACAAGCGTGGGTTGGAAAGTGATAAAATAGTCACACATGAACTTCTGTTACCAAAAGACACATTAAGAAAAGTCAAGTCACAGAACGGGAAAAGATATTTGTGACACATGTAACTGACAAAGGGTAATGCAGAATATACAAAGAATCCCTACAAAATAATTAGAAGACAGACAGCCCACTAAAAACAATGAGCAATTCCACGAATGGGTACAGGGTCTGCAAGAATGCCATACGTGAACAAGTCTACTACAAGAATGTTTGCCGCACTGTCTGTAACAGTCCCAAACTGGGACATAACATGACAGCAAGATGAGCAAATAAACTGCAGCCAATGAGGAAATGCTATATAGAGATGATAATAAACAAGACGCTATTACAAGCAAAAACACGGAGAAATCACATGCGCATAATGATATATGAAAGAAGCATGCCACATTCATATAAAGTTTAAAAAACAGGCAACACTGAACTAGGATGTAATCCAGAGGTGGCAAACCATGGCCCCTGGGCCAGATCTGGACACCATCTGTTTATGTATGCCCACGAGCTAAAGATGGTCTTACATTTTTAAAGAGTTAGGAAAAAAATCAAAGAAGAGTAATATTTTGTGACACCTGAAAATTACATGAAATTCTAATTTCAGTGTCCACAAATAAAGTTTTATTGGAAGACAGCCACACTTACCCCATTAGGGTACTGTCTGTGGCAACTTTCGAGCTACAACAGCAGAGTTGAGCAGTTGTGACAGAGTCCATAGGGCCTGCAAAGCCTGAAATATTTACTATTTGGCCCCTTTCAGAAAAAGTTTCCTGAGTAAAACCACACAGAAAGCAAGGAAATTATCACAGGAATATGGATAGTAGCTTCCACAGTGAGAGGGACGGGGCTCCGACCAGAGAGGGTATGTGGAGGGGGGCATCAGGGGCTGGCAGTGTTCTTGGGTGGAGGTTACACGATGTTCACTTCATAGCCATTGTTTAAGCTGTTCATATTGGTTTTATGCCCTTTTCTGTATGCTGAATATACCTCAAAAAATTTTTAAAGTTTCCTCTCTCCCCCATTAAAAGAAAAAATGTACTAGTAAAATTTAATCATATGTAAAGAAGCTTCGACAAAAAATATTCCTCCAAAAGGCATGTGACAACTAGAGAAAATATTTGTAATACATGTAACAAAGAAACAGCATCTGTCAATTCAGAAGAAAAAGATGAACAATCACAGAAAAAAAAAAAAAATGCAAACGACTCTTAGGGGAAACGGTGTTCAACACCTTTCCTAATAAGGGTAATGCAGATCACAAGTATCTTAAGATGCCATGTCTCACCGCACAACTGGCAAAAATTCATACCTGACACTGAGCTGTAGACAGGCTCATCTGACACTGTGGTGCTCAGGCACGAGTGCAAATGGCGAGCCACACGCCCTGTGTCCAGATACGCACAATTATAAACCAAGCTCATAACCATTAAATCAAGTATGTTCTGTCTTCCTTCCTCGGCAAATATAACTTCAGGACGATGGGGAAGGCCAGGTTCAAGTTTAGAGTTCTTGCACTCCCCGGAGCTCCTCACTGCAGGATCCAGCTCACTGCCCACCGGCAACTCTTGTCTTCCTAGACCACACTGCAGGGCGGGCTCACACCCACATGTGGATTCTCAGCCCACACCCTAGCCCTAAAACGGACAGGTTCAGGGAAGACGCCCTGGCAGACCCTGCATTTAGGCTGGGGGACATCTGGGAAGGAAATTCCAGGGTACCTGGACCATGGTCTAGAAGGTGGGTATGGGATCTAGAAGGGCAGGTCCCCTTGACCTCATGAATTTCTTAGAGACCAGAACAGAGTCCTATAAAGCAGGGTCTTTTGGCCTGAATCTAACAGTCATGATGGCTATTGGGAAACAGGAACTCTCATACATCGCTGGTAGAAGTACAAAATGATACAAATTCCATGGAAGGTGTTTTGGCAAAATATCTATTAATGCTAAAAATGCACTTACCTTTTGATCAGCAAGCCCACTTATGAAAATTTATCCTATATCTATTTGCACATGTACAAAATTGTACACATACACACACACACACACACAAGAGTATCCTTTGTAGCACTGTTTACTGGAAGCCATACTATCTATAGGGAACTGGTTAATAAACGACAGCATATACACATGATGGAAAAAGACTGAGAAAGTTCTCTCTATATTTATGTGAAAAGATCGATTTCCAAGCTATATTATATGAAGAAAAGCAAGGTACAGAACAATGTATATAGAACACAATCTTTTTTTTTAAACATCTCTATTGGAGTATAATTGCTTTACAGTGGTGTGTTAGTTTCTGCTGTATAACAAAGTGAATCAGCTATACATATACATATATCCTCATATCTCCTCCCTCTTGCATCTCCCTTCTAGGTGGTCACAAAGCGCCTAGCTGATCTCCCTGTGCTATGCGGCTGCTTCCCACTAGCTACATTTTACATTTGGTAGTGTATATATGTCAATGCCACTCTCTCACTTCATCCCAGCTTACCCTTCCCCCTCCCCGTGTCCTCAAGTCCATTCTCTATGTCTGCGTCTTTATTCATGTCCTGCCCCTAGGTTCTTCAGACCATTTTTTTTTTAGATGCCATATATATGTGTTAGCATACGGTATTTGTTTTTCTCTTTCTGACTTCCTTCACTCTATATGACAAGACTCTAGGTCCATCCACCTCACTACAAATAACTCAATTTTGTTCCTTTTTATGGCTGAGTAATATTCCATTGTATATATGTGCCACATCTTCTTTATTCATTCATCTGTCGATGGACACTTAGGTTGCTTCCATGTCCTGGCTATTGTAAATAGAGCTGCAATTAATAGTTTGGTACATGACTCTTTTTGAATTATGGTTTTCTCAGGGAATATGCCCAGTAGTGGGATTGCTGGGTCGTATATAGTTCTATTTTTTGTTTTTTAAGGAACCTCCATACTGTTCTCCATAGTGGCTGTATCAATTTACATTCCCACCAACAGTGCAAGAGGGCAGAACCAATCTTTGTAAAATTAGAAGAGAGAAGGATTCCTAAAAAACTAATAAAACCAGCTACTGGTAAGGCATGGGCGCAGATGAAGAAAGAGTAGGAAGACTCATGACAGGAGCAAAACTTCTCAGGGTGCCTTTTATATCATTGTTAGTTTTGAACCCTGTACACATATTATCTAATAAAAAATAAATGAAATTAAAATAGAATAAAAGGCATATACCACATGGAAGGTACTAAAGATGACAGTCATTTGTCCTACCCGCCCACGCTGACTGGTGGATAAGAAGTGGAGGAAGGTAAAGGGAGGAATTAAAGGTGACTTGTAACTATGTGGCCCCAAACAAGAGGGGGGATGGGCATGGGAAGGGGGTGGGGAGGACCCCTGTGGTGTTCCAACCACATAGAAATCAACTACAGCTTGCAAAACAAAGTGGGGTTCTGTTTCTTTCTCCTGTCACCCCTTCAGTTTTAGGAATGTCTCATTTGATGGTTCCATGATTCAACCAAGTTGTATTAGGGTTTGGGCCGTGATGACTAACAGAGAGCCCAGAGACCAGAGGTGTGAGGAATCATCCTAAAGCAACCCCAAAGGGAAGGTGAACCTCCGGGATACAGTTAGAACTGCAAGGGCCAGCTCCCCTCCTCACGAAGAGATTCTTCCCTCTAGGCTAAACTTGGAGGATCCAGAATTTATTTATTTATTTTTATTATTTTTTGCGGTACACGGGCCTCTCACTGCTGTGGCCTCTCCTGTTGCGGAGCACAGGCTCCGGACGCGCAGGCTCAGCAGCCATGGCTCACGGGCCCAGCCGCTCCGCGGCATGTGGGATCTTCCCGGACCGGGGAACGAACCTGCGTCCCCTGCATCGGCAGGCGGACTCTCAACCACTGCGCCACCAGGGAAGCCCCAGAATTTATTTTTATTAAAGGTTGTGGCACTCCCTCTCCCTGCTGTGCAGGGTCCACAGTGCTACGGTGACGGTTAGCTAACCCAGCGCTAAAGGGCCCTAGGTGGTTGTGACATTGACAGACACTTTGTCCATTGGCCCCAGACTAAAGCAGCCAGAGGACAGGGGTGCATTCTTGTTTCTCCCCACCAGAAGCGGACCAGCGGCTCTTATCAGAAAGACTTAAGCAATTTACTGGCCAACGATCAGGTTAGTGGCAAAATGTACATTTCTCAAAGAAAAGGTCACTCACCCCTTGCCCCAGACAGGCCAGCGCAGGAATCACTTTCTCCTGGGCAATGCACTGCAGGATCCGGGGTGCTCCGTAGAGGCCTCCCATACAGGAGGCCAGGGACGAGATGTATAAGCCCAAAAGGAACAGGAAGCCCACCAGGGACACCTATATGAGGAAGCAGTTTCATTATCCAGTGTCAGAACCTGCTTACGTACCTTTCTCTCCCCTCGTACCCACCCCCCCACACCCCATCTGACCATAAATCCTCTAGATTCAACATCCTGGATATATTTCCAATACCCCAGCCCCACCCCACTTCCTTGGCACTGCTACCATTTGAGTTTGACCTACCATCACTTCTTGTACGGACTACACAGAGGTTCTCAAACTGAGTGTGCGTCAGATTCATCCCGAGTGCTTGTTGAAACACGGATTTCTGGACCTTACCTCAGAGTTTCTGATTCAGTAGGTCTGGGGTAGGGCCCCAAGTCTGGATTTCTAACAAGTGTCCAGGGGATGCTGATGCAGCTGGTCTGGGGACTATCCTTTGAGAACCACCACCACCAACAATGCTAAGTGGCTAAGCTGTGTCCCCAAGCCTCTGCCAGTGTGACCTAAATGCACATCTGATCAAGATGCCCCTGCCATAAAAATACCAATGGCTCTCCATCCCCCCGACACTCCTGGCTCTTCCTGGTCTGTGACTCTTCCAGCCCCACACCCTGCACGCTCAGAGTCTATCAGCATGATTGCTCTGCCTGCTGGAACCCTCTGTCCACACCCCTAATCTACTCATTGTCTGTCTCTTAAACTCCCAATTGTGCTTCAAGACTCAGCACGAATCTCCGCTTCTCCATGAGGCCACCCCCAGCCCGTCAGCAGGTGTGCCTGGTGCGCCTCTGGGCTCCGCTGCACCTCAGCGTGAGGTTGGGGCACACCATCGCTTCCACTGGCTTCATTTCTGCAGGGCTCCCGTCTGGTTCATCCGGGTCTACTTGGTGCCAACACAGAAATATAAATGCTGAGCAAAAGAATGAGATCCAGGACCCACGTGGCCCAGAAAGCACCAACAACAGATAGAATAAGAGAGGGCAGAGCTGTTCTGCTTGGTGTCACCTTGCACAGATCAGTGCTGCTGGCCATGCAGCTGTGTCCCACACTGTCTGTCATGAATCTATCTCTCCCTCCTGAGCTGGACCTCATCTGTACCCACAGGGAAGTCTCTCTCTTTTCTTGAGTATTTGAGGTACCTTCTCCTTTCTACTTTACTTTAGGCAAATGCCCCGAACTGTATACTCTAAGTGCTTAATTGTCCAACTATTACAGTTGGGTTAGATTTCATTTTCAGTTTTGTTACTTACACCCTTCTCCATGAAGACTCTCCTCACCCCAGTTTTTACTTCCTTGCTTTAGCAAATGCACTGGGTCAGTGGCACCAAGCTATATGGAACACTGGCTAGATCTCTTTCCTGGCCCGTAAATTATCACCAGAAACCGGCATCAGCCAGGATTCTCGACCGGAAATATTTTTTTTAACAAAAATTTTTTAAACTTTATTTTAATTAATTATTATTATTATTTTTTGGCTGAGTCGGGCCTTAGTTGCGGCACACGGGATCTGTCGTTGCAGCACGCAGGCTTCTCTCTAGTTGTGGCATGCAGGTTTTCTCTCTCTAGTTGTGGCACGTGGGCTCCAGGGTGCGTGGGCTCTGTAGTTTGCGGAGCGCGAGCTCAGTAGTTGTGGCGCACGGGCTTAGTTGCCCCGCGGCATGTGGGATCTTAGTTCCCCGACCAGGGATGGAACCCACGTCCCCTGCGTTGGAAGGCGGATTCTTTACCCTGGACCATCAGAGAAGTCCATGGAAATATTTTTTTAAGAATATATTTGTAGGCTACTAGAAGGGTCACAGGATCGGTCGTCAGGAGGCTGAAAGATCAGGCTCGGGTAAAGGCGAGACCCAAGGCTGGAGGCATATTCAGACCCCTGAACAGGAGCAGTCTGACCAAGCTGTGACCAGCACCTGCTGCCCTAAAGATGAATCCTCACCATACCTTTATCTTTGCCTCATTCATTACATTTGGAACATCTGATGGGCCCAGCCTCAGTCACATGCCCTACCAGGGCCACAAAGGGACAGGCAAGGGAGAGTCTGGTCATTTGGACTCCTATAATATTAAATGGGGCTCACTCCCTTCAAGCCCTCACACAGGGGGGATAACCCCCAAATGGTCAGGGAGGACAGAAGTTTGATGGACAAGACTAAGGTCCACTATAGAGCCTACATTTTCCTTAATTCAGTGTGGATGACTTCTCCCTAAATGCATGGCCTCATCTTGAACCCCAATGAATCTCTCCTCTTTTCTTCAATGTCATGGGTATCTTACAACTATCCCACTCACACCCTTCTTACCACTTTACTACTAGAAGAAATTAACGTCATCTAACGTTTCCCTCACCTCATTTGTATGCTCCCATGGCACGTTATTTCCTGCCCTGTGGTGCAGTTAATTACGCTCACGGCCCATCTTGCCAGCGGGCCATAAACTTCTGAGTCTCATGCATCTTGGCCCCTCCCTGCCACACCTGAGTCTGGCACACAGGGTTCAGCAAGTGCCCGCTGAAGTCATAAAGCTTCGCGGCTTCACTGTGACTCGTGCCCTGGATGTCTTATAAAATTGTCAGATAAACTGGTCCCAGTATCAATCCCTGATCCATGCTGAGATACCATCATCCATCTGTAACCTTTGTTTCTGTCTGTTGACTTTTTTTCTTTTAATGGACTCTGTGATGAAATTTTATCAAAAGCTTTTTTTGGAAAATCTGACCCAGTAGTTCTCCGCTCTGGCTATACACGAGTCACCCCAAAAGTTCTGCTTTAATTAGTATATGGGACACAGACGTGGTTGATTTCTCAAAAGGCCTCCAGTGATTCTAATGTGCAGTGAGGGTGAAAGCCACTGGGCATGGTACACTGTCTTCATTGCATCCTCCCCTCAGAGAATTCTCCAGCACAGGCAGGCATGGTATTTCCTTGCAGAAATTTTACTGCTTCTTAACCAAAAGCTTATATATATTTGAGTTAAAAAAAAAAATTCTTGGGACTTCCCTGGTGGTACAGTGGTTAAGAATCCACTTGACAATGCAGGGGGCACAGGTTGGATCCCTGGCACGGGAAGATCCCACATGCTGTGGAGCAACTAAGTCTGTGCACCACAACTACTGAGCCTGCGCTCTAGAGCCCGTGAGCCACAACTACTGAGCCCGTGTGCCACAACTACTGAAGCCCGTGTACCTAGAGACTGTGCTCCACAACAAGAGAAGCCACTGCAGTAAGAAGTCTGCACACTGCAACAAAGAGTAGTCCCTGCTCACCACAACTAGAGAAAGCTCGCACATAGCAACAAAGACCCAACACTGCCGAAAATAAATAAACAATTAAAAAAAAAATCTTTTTCAGGGACTTTCCTGGTGGTCCACAGTGGTTAAGACTTGGTCTTGCAATGCAGGGGACACCAGTTCAACCCCCGGTCGGGGCACTAAGATCCCACATGCCGTAGGGCAACTTAAGCCTGCACGCCACAACCAGAGAGCCCACGTGCTGCAACTGCAGAGCCCACACACTCTGGAGCCTGCATGCCACAACCAGAGACTCTGCGTGCTGCAACTAATAAGCCCATGTGCTCTGGAGCCTGCGTGCCACAAGTAAGACCCGACACAGACAAAAAAATAATAATAATAAAACTAAATAAATAAATATATAAAAATAATTCTTTTTCATTTATAGCCTGCCCATTTGCAGTGGGCATGAGTGGGAAGAAGACTGCCCAGGCTGGCATCCTTCAGTGATGGAACTGACCAGAGGAAGTCTCTGGCAACATGAGATTGTGATATGGTGACCTCCATCCTGGCCAGCCTCCCCACAAATGCTCCCCAGGATCCCTGCAGAGCCCTGGGGCTGAGGGCCAAAGGGACAACTGTCCAGGTGTCAATTGTGGACTTATGTCCAGTTTGTCAATTGTGTTTCGAATGGCCTGCTCACTTGCCACTCTTTTATATAAAACTGTTATTCAGTCAATTTTCTGAAAAATAAATGAAATGTTGGTCCTCGTGGTTGGATATATTATAACAACTCCATTCTCTCTCTCTCTCCCACCTGAGTCCTGCCCCTTCCTTTCTCTCATCCATCCACCCATCTAGGGAGCACTTCCTGAGGACCGTGTAGATAAGTGGCATAGGGCAAGGTTTTACAGGTGCAACAGTAAACTCCACAGCTTTGCTCCCAGCTGCGCAGAATGTAATCATTTTCTCTATTTATATGGGGCTGTAAACTTGCTATCTGTGCCAGTGGAGGTGGAAGTAAGAATCTATTTGAGCAGATGTGTGTCAACAGTTCTTTAGGAAAAAGTAAAATGTGCCTTTCTGTCTTCCACCGGCATGAGTCACCACAAAAAGCTGTCTTTCTAAAACATTATCTGGGGTGTGAACTACCCTAATTTCTCTTTTCGTAACTACTGATGAAAATCATTAATTCGGCTCTCTGCTCTTGGTATTTGATCCCAGCTCCCATTGGAGCTCCAGTCATTGAGAGAGCCCACCAACCTACTGGCTGATCTCTTCTCTTGAAGGACTGAATATAAAGGCATTTCCAAGGTACTCACTCTGCCTTACCTAATTCCTGCGGCCCCTGGACATTACTGAGGAGTACATCCTGACACCTGTACGATCCCAAATGTATGACTATAGCGGTGCCTCAGCAGTTCCCTCTTTCTGGAGACATGAGTTTTCTAACACTGTCCTCATTCCATGAGTTGACCAACTTCGCAACTTTCAGGCAAGTTTTCTCTCTCACTTGATAGACACTTTCCAGAAGGAAACAAAGTTGGCTTCACTTCCTGAGAGGCAGAGCCGTGTCCACGATGGAGAGCAGAGGACAGGCAGGTGGGGCTGGGTGGCGGATGCTGGGCTGGGCTCCCCCCGCCAGCCACGAGCCCTGCCTCACCCCGACTTCCCAGGTGTAGTTTGTGAACGTGGGAAGCCGTGACTGTCTAATCCAAGAGTGACGAGAGTTTTCCCCGTAGGATACCCCATGTTTCACACACATGCTTTGCGGATACTGTTCCTACTTGGTCTGTTCTTTTTTTGCTTAGCCCCAGGGCTCCTAAAATACTTGGTCTTTTTGATGCGTAATAAACATTTTTTCTTGGGCTGCCTACAAGTTTATTCTGAAAAAATTATTCAATCGATTTCATTTTACCCCTACTAATACCTGCTCTTTATACAACTCCTTTTTCTATAACCCAATAACATTGGGATTGACACTTTGGGGGCTTTTCCTATTCAGTTAAACATGTGGATTCAAAGGAAAACATCTCCCCACCCCAAAATGTGTCCTATCTGTAAGGGTATCCCCACAAGGAGTGTGTAGGGAGTCAAAATGTGATAAGCTCCTACTATGCACCAGGTATCGTGCTTTACACGGATTACCTCAGAGCCACCTTGACGTACTCGGGGTTTTTTAGAAAGTGTAACATTAGTGAGACTGACACCCAACATCCAGGAAAAAGTTCCTCTGGGGTAGGGATATAAAGCGAAAAGAAACTTCTGAGAGAAACCATGGGCTGGGAAGCCAAATAATTAGAAATAGATCAGAGAAGCTGCAGGAAACCCAGAAAGAAACAGATGAACGGACCCGCTGCAGGTCAGTGGAAAGGAATCCAGGGCAGCCAGCGGCCACTGAAGATAAGTGTTCTGGCAGAAAAAGCTCGCGAGAAAGAGAGGGACGTGCTCAGAGGAGCTTCACGGGAGGAACGCCAAGGGGTGGATGCTGGAGGTCTGTGCCCAGCCCTCGGGGCACACAGACCAGACGGAAGAGGCCTTGCTTCCTTGGGCCCAGGAGAGCTCAGAGATGGGCCAGCTCAGAACCCAGGCCACAGCTAAGATGTGAGGGAGAGATGAGCAGTTTATTAAAACCACATCGGGGTGGCAGGTTGTGTCAAGGGACCACGTAAGGAGGCCACACCTGTACCTGCCAGCCTCTCGTGCTGTACCCTCCCATCCTCCAGGTGCCATGAGTACAACTGTCTGTGGCCCAACTTACTGCCCAAGTATAGTCCCTGCTCTGCAGCCGGGTCAGTCCCAAGGAGGGATGCTGAAGGGCAAGAAGGGAGAAAAGCCGGGTTTCAAGGCTTTGGGGGGAAAATCCCACATGGTTCCCTTTGTAGGGGACCCCAGGGGGCAATGCACCAGGGCGCTGCTGCTGTGGAGCTGCCCTGGTTGGTTCCGTCTCTGTTCCCTCACTTGCTGCGCTGGCCCCTGCTTGCTACTGACAGTCAAGAACTCCATCTTTTCTTTCTTTCATAGGTTTTACAACAGCCTGTTCCGGGAAACAGTCTCTTGTCCTCTCCAAAAACCAACTGTCCACCTCTCACCTGGTATGCGCGTAGTGACATTCCCACGTGCATTTGCCAGGCATGGTTTGGCAGGTGTCCCCAGCCACAGAAGGGCTTGCCTGCCTAGCTGTTTTAGTGCCTGGGACAGGTGGCATTTCAGACAAACTCCACCCCCTCCCTGACCCCATTCACGAGTCTATTATTAATGGTGGAATCTCCACTCCACGAAGTCTCCCCTGCGCTGTCCGTGGAGACGCTCTTACACGCTTGCTGTTGTGGCCTTCCTCGGACACAGGCTGCCTAGGCTCCCACACACCCGTTCTTAGCTTCCCCGCAAAGACGGGGAAGGAGCTGAGAGAGGAGACCCCGCCCAGGGATCACTGGCCTCCCTCCATCCAGATCAGAGTCTCTGGTGGTTGAAGGGACCTCCGTGGGGGAATCCACGAGGAAGAACCGGCTTGTGAAGGGGCAGAGCTAGCTGGCCACTGGCATGGTGCAGACAGCAGCCGGCAGCTCCCTCAGGCCAAGGCCCAGCTGCTCCTGGAGGCCTTTAATCCCTCTGATGTGGCCAAGCTTTTCATTCCACAGTTAGAGAAGAGGCCCCTGGGAGATGAAACGCAAGACGGCAGCGAGCACGGAGATATAAGTGGGGGAAGCTGATGTTGATTCCTCCCCTGAGAGTAAACCTTGCTCGCCGGCGGGGGGCGGATCTAGGACCCTGGGCCCTGGGAGGTGGGTGTCAGCGCTCTCACTACCCAAACCGCTCCCCCTTTTAAAACCTGCTTACACGGTAAGGCCAAGACCCCCCATCCCCCCAAAACAAATATCACCCTGACACTGGCGTCTACATGCCTGAAAAAGAAACCTGTGGTAATGTGAAAATCAAGCCCAAACGTAGCTGTAAAATGTAGCTCAGAGTTTCCGGCCCCAGGTTGCCCCAAGCAGTGCCCCTCCATGAATCTGCAAGGCTGCTTTGCAAAGCCTCACACCAGAGAAAAGGGTACTTTCTCCTACATATGAGCAGTGATACTCAGGAGTTAACCGAGTAAGAAAACCTCCCTGGCCTGGCGCATCTCTCTGATGCATGACAGCAATCTCAGGGCCCACTTTTCCCCCAGGGAACTGATGGGAAGATAGGAGTTTTGGGGGATTTCCAGAAGAATGTGTGGAAGTCTTATTCTCCTGGGTTCTAGAGATGCCAAGTGAGTGTCCTTGACTGTCACATGACCTCCAGCCTGTTCCAGGGCTGCTGTGGAACATCAGGAATTCGCTAATCTTCTGCGGGCAGAGGGTGCAGGGCTCAGGAAACAGAGACTGAAGCCAAATCCACCCGGGGCCACCTCCCTGGGGAGCCCGAGGGGACAAGGGGCCTCCAGCCCTGCCTCTCACCGCGCTTCACCTTGGCGCCGGGCTTCCGCCATCTGCCTCCACCTTGCCACCCTCTTTTCCATCCATCAGCCTCCTCCTTCCTACCCGTTTCTTGCAAGTAGCACTTCCTGCTTGTGGTGGAAGGGGAGGCTATTGGCAAAAATGAAGGGCTGTTGGAGCTCGGGATTTCGGGGGACCAGATTGTTTCTGCCCTGATTTTCGACATGAAGGGATGCTTGTGTCCCCATTACTTAGCACCTGCATGCATGTGCCTTTTCAGGTGTTGTTACCCGGGTCTAGGGATCCACATGAAGGACCTGCATCTTCCCCATGGTTTTGGCCCCTGTACTTCAGTCCTGAGCCCGAGAGTACATGGATCCCCAGGCAGGGCTGCAAGGGGGAGGCAGCCGCTGCTGCTCAGAGCCGATCAATGACCCCGCGGCCTGAGCCTGTCGGGCCGTGCAGGACTCACCCACCTTTTCTGCTATCAGGAAGTCATAGCGAAGGGCCCCTCGGGTGCAGATGGCGCCCAGCAGGAGGACAAAGACGATGTACAGAAACCACCTGCAAGAAACCCAAGAGCGGAGCAGAGCTGCCACCTGCCCTCGCCCAGCCCCATCCCAACCCACCCCACCCCACTCAGCCTACGGGTTCCCAAGGAGACCTGTCCCAGAGGACAGAGAAAGGCCCATCACGAAGCCTCCCCAGCTGGTCTGGGGGGCACTTCCAGTACTTCTTCTCCTCTAGCATATTTCATACACACACACACACACACACACACACATCTATATAAACGTATCATTGTTTTGCCTCTTTCTTACATTACAGAGATTGTTGGGGGTGAGCAGCGGCCCACCAGGCCTCTAGGTGGCCAGGATGCAGGCCGGGGCTGACTGGTGGCCCTGCACCCCATTATCCTGCAGCAGAACAAGCTGACCATCTTTCAGGCCTCGGAGGCCTGCTGTTCCTTGGCCCCCAGGTGACAGAGAGCCAAGCCGAATGTGAAAGGCCAGCAGGGACCTGGCTCTGCCCTCAGATGCCCTGTGACCTCGATCAAGTCACATGACCCCTGCGGCCTCATCCCCATCTGGACAGCGGGAGGATGGGCTAAAGGCTCCTCCCGGGACCTCCCAGCTGTGACCAAAAACGAGACAGGGCTCTTTCTTTCCCTTCCTGCCTGACACCCAACCTTCTCTCTGTCAGCCTCATTTTCTTCCCGACGAGATCACCTTATTTAGCACAAAACAGAGACAGGCGCTGTGTACCTGGCTAGAAGCAACAGTGCCATCATGACAAACTAAAAGCAAACACAGCATCAGTGAAACAGACACAGTAATATTTTTTAAAACATCACAGTTAAAATAATACAGGCACTTTAACCCTCTTGGGCCCTTGTCATGTCTGGGATCTCATTACCTTTCACGCCTACCCAGTGAAGGCAGAGGAGCTTCTTCCCGTGTACAGAGAGAAAACAGATGATTCTAGAAGGTCAGAAACAGACCCAAGGCACCCAGCCTGCTTGCGTGGGTGGCAGAGTGCGAACTAAAATAGGGACGCCTGACAGCCTTGGGGCAGTGCCAGGGAGGCGAGCCGGGGGAAGAGGGGAGTCAGCCTCTGAGCTCCTACTACGTGCTGTTACACACAGCATCTCCTCCACAATCTATGGGGCACCCATGTTCTCAACCTCCATTTTACAGAGAAGAAAAAGGAAGCTCAGAAAGTTAAGTAAATTGCCTGAAGTCACACAGCCAACCAGCGGCTGGGCTGGGATGTAAATCGTAGTCTGTCTGACGGCAAAATTCTTCCTCTTTATATTCCCTGCAATGACCCTGGAAACTCAAAGGTTACAAAATGCCCAAGTTCAAAATGGGGGTGGGGGAGGGGGAGGGACAGGAGTCTGAGGAAAAAGGAAAGAAAGGATTTCATCTTGGTTAACAGCCCTCCTCCTTGCTGCATTCCCAGGCAGCGGGTAGGAAAGGGCAATCGTCTGAACCCACCAGACGTGAATTTTCCAGCTGGCTGAGTGTTAAAAGGAGGATTGGAATATAGAATAGATAGGTCACAGTCGGGGCACTCTTAGAACTAAAGGAGCAATCCCCTCTTTTGCCTGGGGTTCTCGCTCCCTCTCTCCAGATGATTGCCACCAGGGGAACTTACGAGATACCAACAGCTGCTAGGGAGCCCAGGGGGATGCTGGCAGCAGGCTCCCTGAGGTCGCCCCCCATGTTGAAGCCGGCCATGACTCCTGAAAGACACCCAGATGGGAGAGAAGGGTGAGCTGCATACTCCACGAATCATCTGCCCCTCCTCCGGGCCCTCTCCTGGAAGGGATCCCAGGGCCAAGCCCTCCCATATGCAGCTCTGCAAACTGCACTTCTCAATCTCCCCTGGCAACTGGGGAGGCATCCTCGAGGCATGAAAGGGACCTTTGTGGGTTGGGTGAGTTCGGGAGGAAAGCCCTATTGGCTTCAAAAGCATCTTATGGCCCAGTGCAAAGTAATGAGGGCCAGGGAGACGTCTGGCAGGCCACACAAAGGTCCCAAGGCCACATGCTGAGCTCTGAGCTCTGCTTTCCAGATGGACAACATCCAGGAGAGGCTCCGCCTTAGCAAAGTACCCACCACTGCCTGCTCAGCAGAGTTCCTTTCCTCTGCTGCCCACAGACTACACTGGGGTTCAGGGGTCCCAGGGGCAGGTCTCAACCAATATTCGGAGCCAGCTACCATGTTCAAAGCTCCTGAGCTGCCAAAGGGCTCTAAACAAACTCCAAAGAACCATCCTGATGCTACCAACACTGAGTGGCGAGCTCCTTTTCATCATGGACTCTATTCCCCATGAACACGCGTGAAAAGCAGTTAGTCATGATAAGGAGGAACAGCACAGTGCGGGACGGTGAGGACATCGCTTCAGTCCAAACACACACACACAGGAAACCAACAAGACAATGTGCTCTGAACATCACAGGTGGGTCCAGTCCACATGCGCTCTACAAGCCCACAGGAGTGGGTGCATCTTGAACGTGGACTTGAAGGAAGATTTGCAAGGGCTTAGGGAGAGGAATGGGCCTAACCCCGTCATTACAGATTTATGAACCCTTTGAACCTGACAGAGCCTGTGTTAAGCACTCTTCATGCATTTTTTATCTCGTTTAATCCTCACAACCACCACATCAGAAAAGTAGAATTATTTCCCCAATTTTATAGAAACGGAAACTAGTGCTCAAAGAGGTTAATTAAAATAGCTTACACACATTTAGTAAGTGGCAAAGCTAAGATTCAACCCTGGTCTGTGTGATTCCAAAAATTGTACTCTTAACGCCCTTGCTATAATGCTTGAGGGAACTCAAGTGCAGTGGAGTGAAGTGAAAGTTTGGGCCCAGAAAGTTAAAGCGGAGCTATTTCATAGAGTACTGTGAATGTTGGACCAAGGCGGGGACCTGCATAAACTTTGACCCAGCAATTCCACTACTAGGGTTGTATCCTAAGTAAACAGTCAAGGATATGAGTAAAGATTTATCCAAAAATGTTTATAAATGCTTGTTTATAATAGTGAAAATTATAAATTTTAGACCTAATGTCTAAAAATAGAGGATTGGCTAAATATGTGATGATACATCTTTCAATAAATACCAGGTCACCATTATTGTCAGGGATACGCTGTGACATGAAAAGAGACTTCAAAGCTATCGTTTCAATTTCAGAGGCATATTCTAAAGCAGGACATATGGTATGATGCTATTGTTATAAAAGAAAAAAAACAGATAAATAGATGTGTAGAAAAATGAAAAAGGAACTAGAACATGTTTCAAAATCTTAACAATGTTATTGCTGGGTGATGGAAAAACAGATCATTTTCTATTTTATTGTCTATCTCTACTTTCTTAATTTTCTATAGTGATCATTTTGAAATAAGGGAAAAGTAATTCTTAAAGTTCTTTTTGTTTAAAATAGCATGTTAGGCACATTTTCTTTCTTCTCATTCCCCTCCCTCCCAAGATCCTATTAAAAGGGTAGTTAAGGGGGAAAATGGATACATGCCTATAAGCAAAGAGCCTTAAGTAGATGAAAAGTTTCTACAAATGTCTGGAACATAGAAAATAGAGAAAATGATACAGAATAAAAGGGAAGGAAAAGAAAGCCTTGGAATGTTTCTCTAGAAGATCTAAATAAACTGCCCAAGGAAAACCAGGGCCGCTAGTGTGGATGTTCACACCCCAAATGAAGCCCTCCTCAAGAGCCAGCCACACCCACAAATGTGCTGCCGTCAGCTCTCCCATGAAGGAAGAACCCCATCAGGGAGACAGACCCGCATACACTACAGCAGGGGACCCACACCAGCAACCAAAGATCGCCAAGTGTGGAACAAAACCCAGCAACAAATACACAGATACATGCATGATAAAAACAGAACCACCTGGGCTGGAAGAAACATATACATCAGGACACAGAAGAGAATTTTGAAGAAAACACTAAGAAGTGGCCCCAGACACATCCAAGAAGAATATTCTACCTATAAAGTGAGATGCTATGAAAAACAAAAAATAATCTAAGAACAAGAAAAAAGCCTTGGAAATTAAAAACATGATCACTAAAACAAAAAATGCAGTGGAAGATCTAGAAGATAAAGTTAAGTTAATACCCCAGAATTTAGAACAGAAAAATAAAGGGGTAGAAATTTTGAGCAAAGAATAGGAGAAATAGAGGAGAAATCTTGGCGTTACAACATCCAACTAACAGGAGAGAACAGAGAGAGAGAACAGAGAAAATAAAAGAAAATAACCAGGTAGCAATAAAAATAAATGTCTTCAAACTGAGGCAGACAAAAGTCTGTATGTTGAAATATCCCATAAAGTAAACAACAACAAAAAAGTCCACACCTAAATGCATCATTGTGCAATTTCAGGAGAAATCCTAAATATTTCCAAAGATTAAAAACTGAACACTTACAAAGGAACAAAAATTAGACTGGCATCAAACTTCTCATCAGCAACCATGAATTCTACAAAACAATGGAGCACTGATATTTAAATTCTGAGGAAAAGTTATTTTGAAACTAGAGTTTCAGCCAGATTACCAGTTAAGTGAAAGTAAAGTTAAGCTAACAAGGGCTTAGCCAGATTACCAGTTAAATGAAAGTAAAGTTAAGCTGGCTTCCCTGGTGGCGCAGTGGTTGAGAGTCCGCCTGCTAATACAGGAGACACGGGTTCGTGCCCCGGTCTGGGAAGATTCCATGTGCCGCGGAGCGGCTGGGCCTGTGAGCCATGTCCGGAGCCTATGCTCCGCAACCAGAGAGGCCACAGCAGTGAGAGGCCCGCGTACCGCAAAAGAAAAAAGTAAAGTTAAGCTAAAAAGGGCTTAGGAAATTTACCTCCCACATATGGTTTCTTTCTTTTTTTAATTAATTAATTAATTTTTGGCTGCGTTGGGTCTTCGTTGCTGTGCACGGGCTTTTTCTAGTTGCAGCAAGCGTGGCCTACTCTTCGCTGTGGTGTGTGAGCTTCTCGTTGCGGTGGCTTCTCTTGTTGCGGAGCATGGGCTCTAGAGCACAGGCTCAGTAGTTGTGGCGCACGGGCTTAGTTGCTCCGTGGCACATGGGATCTTCCCAGACCAGGGATCGAACCCTTGTCCCCTGCATTGGCAGGTGGATTCTTAACCACTGCACCACCGGGGAAGTCCCCACATATAGTTTCTGAGGAAGATACTAAAGCAAGTACTCCAGCAAAATGAGGATATAAACTGTGAAGGAGAAAAACACATGATTCAGAAAGCAGCGATAATAACTCAGGAATTTATAAGTCCCAGAATAACCGTTGTACGGCAGAGAAACCAGTAGGGATTGAGGCAGAAGAATGGAGGCCCCAGTAGGGATGCCTCTGGATGGGAGCTGGATTCAACACAATGGACAGTATGAATTATTTTAAGAATACGCTGACTGCATATTTTGGCAACAAGAAAAAAAAGCTCATTGAAACTCTAGGAAAAGTGAACAAGAAAGTCAACACTTAAACATGAAGCAAACTAAAATATGACATGATTTTAAACAACTAATAAAAATTTTTTTTAATTAACCCATTTGGCCGTGATACTCAGAACATTCTCCCCGAAATGACACAAGGACCACATCAGAATAGCAGTAAAGGAAATGGAATTCTAGCCCAGCCCATTCTAGTCTTCAGTGAACAGCTACATAGTCATGGTAGTATATACGTTTATTGCTTTTTAGCTTCTAAGATTGACCTATAGACGTAGCACAGAGGACTTAACTATAGCTACAAAGTAGAATACAAATATTACCTACCTTGATGAAGTGAAAGTAAAGCTATAGCTAACGGCTATTTGGAAATGAAAAGAGGGAAGAGAAGTAGAGGGAAGAGAAAAGGCACTTATATTTTTGTTGTAGTAGTGTGGGAAACAAAAGTCCCATGACCTTCACTCAGGACTGGCTTGAATGTTAGAAGCTTCGATTAGTTTAATAAGAAAACCTGAAAGGTGAGTTAGCCATTAAATTTGTTAGGTCAATAAGGAAACAGCTAGCAAATATTTATATACCAGTCGCAATAAATTTTAAGTTAATGCTATAAATTATTCTGTATCTTGTCATCATAAAGGGGAGTTTCTAAGTGTTTGCTAAAACGAGCAAGAAATTTCCAAGAATACTGAAGCTTGTCTTTGAAGTTCCAAAGCCTTTTGACTTGCAATCTTAAGACAAAAAAAAATTTTTAGTAGAGTGTGTGTTTGAGTGAAACTGTGTTCACTTCAAGTTGTAAACTACAGCTTTCATGAGATTTTGCCCATTAACCTGCTAATAATCTACTTATAGCTTCCCTAATATTGCTCTAAAACACAAATATAAAAGGATTATTCAGATTCCCTTAAAATTAGGGATTCCCTTAAGATTACTAAAGCATTCCTTGTAAAAATATTTTACACATAAAATAAATATGACCCTAACACATGAATCCTAAAACACAACACAGAATATTAGTTTCCCATGCCAACAATAAGGAGTGAAGGGAGGTAGCCTAGAATTGATAACAGAGATTTAAGAGTATTATTTAAAGTTGTAAAGGCAATCAAAAAAGAACTAAATATTAAAATATAACTATCAAAAATTAGGAAGTGGATGGAGGAACATGTAAATGAGCTAAACCTTCTCTATTTCTTAGCATGGAGTCAATAAATTACGTCTGGACTTTGATTAATCAATCAGGTTACAGGTATAGGCATATTGCTTGGTAATGTAGTTAGCTCCCGAAGTATTAAAAATGGTTGCCCCCACGGAGGGGCTCTTTGGGCGTAGGGGGATGAGAGACTACTGCTTTATGTTACAAGCACCTCTGCACTTTTTTTTTTTTAATCACGTGCAAGTCTTATTTGGATCAGAAGAGGAATGCCCAGGACCTGCCTTCCTCTGACCAGCGCTCCTGGGACTACGTCCCGTCACCGAGGCTCTGCTTGAGGGCTAGGGCCCCACTGCTTGCTGCCAGACAATCTGGTACCAAGACCAACCCCGGCCGGATCTCCATGTTTACCTGATTCCCAGGCCCCACTAACTTCAATCATTAACACCACCCCTTTCTGGACCTCCCAAATTCTGCCCGTTTTCCAAGGTTCTCACCTGTCCCCAGGTTTACTGGTGTTTCACCTGCCTGGACACATTGCTTCCACCATCTGCAGTGACCTCATTCTGCCCCCAAGCCCCTGGCAATTTTATGCAATTTTATTCATTCAGCTTTTTGAGATTACATACTGCTATTTACTCTTTGCCATTTTAGTACCTCCTATAGTTTGTCGTGTCATTCTGTACTCCTTCCTTCACATCATTTACAAAAGTTAAGAAATGAGGACCCACGAGAACTCCATTCCTATAGATGCTTCTGTCTAGGAAAGTGATTGATTAATCCTAATGGCTTAATCCTAATGGCTTAATCCTAATGGCTTCCTGCTTCCAAACAAGTTCTGTATGCATAACGAACAAACGCCCTTTTCTTCTCCCCACCACAATCCCTTCCACAGTCAATGACCGGGCCCTTGATTAGAGGTCCCACTAGCTGGCCTGCTGTGGGGTACATGGGGATCCTGGTCAGTGGGAGCAGAAACAGCTGACACTGACACAGGCCACCCTCAGAAATGGGTCAGACCCAGACAACCAGGACGTGGGCTTCTGAGACAAAACAGAGAAGCCAGAAAATAAGTAGTCAGTATTATACACAAAAAACCCCAGAGACAAGGAAATGGCGGCACCTTGCACTCCAGACAGGAAGCCGCAGGGTGACTCCCGTGGGTGTTCCGGGCACACCTGTTAGATTGTTTTCACACTGTGGCTCCCAGAATTTTGCCCTTGCACGACTACACGATTCTTGAGCAGATGATCTCTAGTTCTAGTGGACTATAAATGTCTTGTTTGCCAGTTAGATTTAGAAAAATTATTTTGATTTCATATTTTTTCACCCATGCTTGTCAACTATAATAGAGATTCCCTAGTTTGCTTCCTTTCTGCTTCTGGTGCAATTTAAAAATACTATTATTAATGTTAGAGCTAGATTTAGGGTGGGGGTGTGTAGTAGAACAGATACTATTTCCCAGAGATATTTACAGATATGGCACCAAAACAAAAAGGTTCCATGGTGGGTGGGTGGGGGGAACGTTGGGAAAACATTGATTAAACAAGATTAGAGAGATTCTTGCTGCTGGACTTACCATATAACATGCTGGTTTTCATTGTCCATCTCTAAAAAGAGAAATGTAGCACACAGTATTTCCCAAAACTTATTTGACATTGAACACTTTTTAAAAAAATGAAACACTTTATTCACTGTTAGTGTTCCATGGAGCACAGTTTGGAAAACACCAAGTGTCCATTTTGGAATTCCTACTTGATCTTTACACTCTTCTTGGCAGGCTTCCTAAAATTCTATAAACTGGCTATTTAGAATCAATGATTCTTAAAGCTGGAAGGTGTCCTAGAGATCCCTGACTCCAGCCTTTTATTTTACAGATGAGGAAACCGAGTCCCAAAGAGGGGAGGCGATTTTGCACATGTTTTCAAGCCAGTTGCTTGCAGAACCAGCAGAACTCATCTTCAGGTTTCCTGGTCTCAAGTCAGTGTTATTTCCTCCACATCATACAGTCTCTCCATTTCTTTCTAACATCCCTGCTTTTTGTGGATTTTTCTTTTTAAAACAGAGTCACTGCATGATTAATTTGGGGTGACCCCCCCCCCCCACAAGAGTGCTGAACTTAATTAAAATCAGCATCAGTTTACTCACAGGAACTTCTGTCACCAGTTCTGAATCACTAGTCTGTCCTTGTCCAGGGCATTTCCCCTCCTCGTTTGTCTTGAACAGCTAGTTCCAGGAAGCAGTTAATTGCTTTACCCCAAACGAGTCCTCGCCCTGTATCAGGATGATGATATGGGCTGCACCTTGTTACCATGTGACTTAGGAAACAGCTTCCTTCATATGGGTAAAGCCATCTGACTCGCTCTTCCACCCTAGTCCTAAGGCCTTTTGGCACATCTTCACTGTCTCAGCTTTAACTGTGAGGGTGAGGGTATCGGCCATCACTTTACCAGCTCGGGTTGAGGAAGCTAAACCTCCAGCGCCATCCAGACCTTCCTGAGCATCGCCGTGGTGCTTACGGTTTGGGTAGGTGGCAACAGGTGAACTGAGGCTTGGTGCCCTGACTCATGTCTGTGACAACAGACATGGATGGCCAGGAGAGGAACTGACCCCTCAGACATCTCTAAAATCAGCTCTTGATTAAAATAACCAGTATAAATGTCAATTAACCACTTACCAGCATCTGCGAAATAGCGGTCGTCTTTTTCTCACCACCCGCTTCATCAACCATGGCGCACAGAGATCAAAGTCTTCACCTGTTGCCTATTATCACAATCCCACTCCCACCCTATTTTCTTTTTTGATCCTGAAAATGAGAATTCGTAAGGAAAAAAAGAGTCTAATCGTTTTTTCTAGGCTTTTCTGGTTTCTGTCAGTTGGTCGTTAAAGGACCACTTACTCTTTCTTAAGGAACTTCCAAGCTTCCCCCGGGAGCTTCTTGATCCAAATCTGTGAGCTTAGAAAACTTCAATTTTCTCTTTCCATTTAGAGCTTGTTTCTCGGCTGCCTATTTTTTTTCTTTTTTAAGTTCATAAATTTCTTTTTCTTTTTCGTTAAGGTAGAATATCCATGCACTGAAGTGACTTAACCTTATCTGCCACCTTTTGTTGTTATTTGGAGGCAGCGTGGCTCTGAGCCTTGGTCTCCTCACCTGCAAATGGGGATAAGATTATTTGCCTCGCAGTCCTGTCGTAAAGTTGGAAAGAACATTTAGAAGGTGCCTAGCACGGTGCCTGTCACCTGGAAGGTGCTAAATAAATGTCCACTGGGGGCAGATGGGCTCTGTCCCTCACTCACAACTCCCTTGGGTTCCGAAGGACTCTGGCTGCCTCTCCTTACCTTCCACCTGATTTCCAAAACCCCGCTCCTTCTCCGTACCTGACTGGTTTGTTTATTTAGCTGCTCCGGTGGGAACCTTTCATTCCCTCTTTGCTCTATTCTTGGAGACAGCACTTGTCAGCACCCCACCCTCTCGATGCCCTAGAGATGCTGCTGAGACAGTGTCGAATCATGGGACTTTCAAACGCTGGGACTCCAGCAAGATTTGTTGGCTTCTGGGTCAGGGGCAGCGCCAGACAAACATGTGTCCTCGCTTCCAGCATCCTCTCCAAAGCACACGGGAAGCAATGGGGTTCACCACTTCTGTCAGGTGACCTTGGGAAATCACCTCTCTGTGTCTTTGTTTCCTCATCTGTAAAATGGATTAATAATAGGACCTATGGAAGGATACAGGGTCTGTGGGGCCTAAAACTTAAAAAAAAATACAACATTATGAATATGAAATTAGGAGTGGGGCTTTAGAAGGAGGTCACACAAGCGAGGGACCCTGAAGCCCGGGCTTCATTAGCTTCGTGGTAAATCTGCATCTGATAGAAGCAGGGGAGCCATGGTGAGGTTTAAATAAAAGACTGTCAAGTGCTCAGCACAGTGTCTGATAGTGTAGGCTACTGTAATGATAATAATTATTACAGATAAAATTATACATTAATTCTATAAATGAAACTACAAAAATAAACACGTATAATAATTATAAAGCTTCTTTTTCTCCTGTTCCTGCTCACAAGTCCATCAGAATGCAGCAGGGTGAGCCCCATCTTCAGGGTGTCCTTACTTGGGGCTCTCTTCCTTAAAACAGGACCCGGTTGCGGCCGAGCAGGTCCCTGTTCTCTCACCCACAGACACATAACTTAGGAGGAGACCTGGAGATACCCCGGGAGCGGGGATGTAGGCTGGAGGCAGGCCCAGCACGGATGCCCAGAGCTAAGGGTCCCGGAGAGAGCCTGCCAACCCAGGGGGCCAGCACAGCAGACTCCAGAGCTTCTCGGGGTGTGTGGGGGGGGGGGTGGGGGGTGCAGAATCAGGCCGAGGGAGGTCAAAGGATGTCAGAGAAACGGCAGGGCTCTTGACCACGGAGGTAACCTGGATGTTCTGGCAAAGGCTGCTGGTTTCCCTGCTACATTTTTATGCTGGGTGTGGTCAACCACAAGAGGCCCTTATCCCTTCCAGTAAGAGCCTGAGATTTGGGAACAGGGGTTACATGACTGCACACAATGGTATTATTCCCAGTGAATTTCCATTTCCTAGTTCCTCCATGTACTGTGGTCCTGGATCCCCAGAGTGGCTGCCTATGTGTGTATGTGAAAACCCTGTAGGGAGAGATGTTTGTTTTTCAGAGAAAGTTTGGTGGTGTAGCTTGGAGAAGGAGAGTGCTGTCAGAAACAAAGCACAGGCAGAGTCTACTCCGAGGCCCCAGCCCCACCCTGCAGCCATCGCCACAGGGTGTGGTGGAGCGCAGTGAGGAGGACGGACAGGAGACCTCGCTTCATCCATCCAGAGGAGCCGCCGAAACCTAGGCTTCAGCTGCTCTTCCCGGGATGTCTCCTGCCCTTGGGATAAAATCTCTCAAGGAACCTAAACGACATGCTGCTGGCCAGAGATGAGGATGCAGGGTGGGGGGACCGGAAAGTGTTTGTTCTTCCAAACTCCTCTCCCCTCTCTACAGCCTGGAGGTTCTCTTGTTCCAGAAAAGGATGGCGTTGGAGGGCGCCCCAGCCATGACTCACTCAGAGCTAAGCCTTGGCAAATCCGTCACCATGGAAACTGCCAATCACCCATGCTTTTCATAGCTTAATGGAACATCTGCCAGGGGAAAGCCAAGTGATACAAATTGCCGGTCCTGCCTACTGTGTTTACACCGGGGCCCCTGCAAAAGAGAGCGAGCCAGGAAAGGCAACCCTCCACAGAGGGGTGGTGGCCCAACTCCGGTCACTAAAGCTGGGTGACCTGCCTCAATCCTTCATAAACTCCTCTGTGCTCCTCCTTTCCCAGTTGGTCAAACAAAGGATCAGATCAGTGATTCTCAACCTGGCTGGGCCAGGGGGGATGGGAGGGACAGTAAAGCACATGCCCTAAGAGGGGTGGGGTTAAAGAGACCTGTGTAGACAGTTTGTTCAATATTATAATTTTCTATTTGGAATATTACAAAACAATATTTTCGTAATTTAAACCACAGAAAATAAAGAAGCTTGGCTAATATTCTTAGGTAGCAATCTTTCTCGAAGAAAGGACCAAGATACCCCTCTCTGATCCAGCGAGGCACATCAGAATTTCCAGGGTAGTGAGGTTTTTAGTGATTATCAAAAATGAATATGGATTCAAAGACGAAAAGTTGCGAGTCGCTGGACTAGTTGATCGCAAATGTTAGTCCAGCTCAAATTCTGGGCCCCTGGGTGGCATCTTCCAACCTCGAGCCACTGCTAATTCCTTAACGGAGGGAGAAGTACCAGAGGGGAGGCTAGCCACCCCTGCCCCTCTCTCACACCAGGCATCCCCTCTCTGACAAGATGCAGGGGCTGGAGAGGCAAAGGAGGGAAGCCAAGGGAGCAGCACGGAGCGGGCCCGGCAGAGTCACATGCCTGAGGCAGCCTCCTGGAGGTCCTGCCTGCCTCGAAGGCCCACAGCCCTGCCTCTGGTGGAACTGCTAACCTGGCGCCTGCAAGCATGGGCTTTTGACTTGGCATCAGGACTCACGGCCAGGCCTAAGGAAACAAACACTCAGGTGGGAGGCAGGAGGGGGATGAAGATCGGGGGAGGGGGGTGGGGAGTGGGAGGGCCCAGAGGATATTTTCAGATGTTAACTTTTAAAATTCTTCCTCTTTTTTATTTTCCCCTTTCCTTTTCTGTCCATGCAAAAGGAACCTGACCTTTATTTTATTGCCTTGGAGGAAATATGCAGCAGGGGAGAAGTAGAATTTGCCTGCACACTGTTTTGGGTTCTGTTTCTCAAAGGCCTGAGCCCTTAGGAGATTTCCGAGGATTGAGGAAGCAGAAAAAAAGCTGCAGAAAGCCTGGGGAGAGCGTGCGGGGACAAAACCAGTTTGCTACACAGTTTGCAGGGCCCAGCACAAATAAAAATGTAGGGTACGGTGTTCAAAAGTTATTAAGAATTTTAGCAACAGCAAAGCATTAAACCAACTGTGCGGCCCTTCCAAGCCTGGGGCCCAGTGTGAATGCGTAAATCCATGCCCACGAAGCTGGCCCCGGACAGCAGTGTCCCCCGCCCGTATTAGAACAGGGGCAGGAAGAGAAAGGCCCACAGGATCTGGAACAACGGGGACCTGGGGCCTACTCCCTGGCAGCACTGGTGGGCATCCAGCAAGACCACAGAAAGGAGGGTCTGAGGAGTACACAGACTCTAAGCATAGGGTTCCCAGGCTCAGCAGATTTCCAGTCCCCAAAAGTGGCTCAGAAGCAGCAGAGAGCATAAACCTGAAGGGATCTGCAGATAGGACAACAGGAGGGCCTGGCTCTGTGTACAGATGATGACGAGCCAAAGCCGCCTAACGTGCCTTGGTACTTGGTAAGACCCTGAGACCCTGAAACAGAATGACAGGGCAAGGCGGAGGCATGATGAATGACTGACATCAGTTTTGTCATCCTGGCAGAATGAAGGCTTAGAGTCAGAGACTGACTCTCTTTCCATTTCATTAAGGTGAAAGAAATGCACTATTTCTGGCACACCTGGATGTGTAGAACAGGATTCTACCTGCCACTACCAAGGCCTAGCTCCAGCCTCAAACCTGTGACCAAGCCTCAAGAGGGGACAGGTCAGAGCCACCGCAATTAACCAGGTAAGGGATGAAGCTTGGACCAGTGCGGTCAGGTGGTAGAGACGGAGAGAAGCAGGAGGTAAAGGCAGGTAAGTTTAGGAGGTAAGACTGACAGAACTTGGAGGGTACTGGTAAGGAAGAAGAAGGAGTCAGGAGTAACCCCCATTAGCAGCTTGAGCAATTGGGGAGATGCAGGTGCCATTCCTGAGCTCAGGAGTAGAGAAGAACCAGTTGGGGGCGTAGGTGGGATGGGTTGGGTTCTGAACATGCTGGGTCTGAGATACCAAGAGAAGATGTCACGTAGGCACTTGAATATATGACGTGAAGCTTCGAGAAGTCTGGGCTGGGGGTGTAAATCTGGGAGCCGTCAGCTTTGTGTGTGGTCCCTGAACAATGGACACAGATGCGATCCCAAGGGAAACAGTAGAGAAAGAAGAGAGGGGGCCTAGGCACGGGCTGAAGAAAACCAACCTTTAATGGGCAGGCAGAAGAGGATGCCCCTAGAAAGCAGGTCAGAGAGGCGGGAGAGAGACGAGGAGAATGAGGCACGAGAAAAGAAGGAGAAGGTGGGGCGCAGCTGAGAGGTCACACACACTGAGCGACTGCAAATGCCCATTGAACTGAGTGACGCAGAAGCCACGGATGACTTTGGAAAGAATCATTTCACCAGAGAGACAGGCCTGGAATTGCAAAAGGAGAGAGTGGACGAGCAGGAGACAGGCAAACGGAGTCGGGAGGGCAAAGACTGGTGGGTGGCTGTGCTGAGGACAGAAGGGGGCCGCTGCCAGAGGAAGCAGCGGGGTTCAGGAAAGCTGTTAAAGGTGATTAAAGTCATTAATATTTTTTTTCATTTTAACAGTTTTACTGAGGTATAACTAATATACAATAAGCTGCACATTTAAAGTGTAACAATCTGAAAAGTTTGACATGAACACATCTGTGAGATCATCACCATGGTCAACCACATTTTTTCATCCCCCAGTATCTGCTTGCCCTCCCTCCTGCTCCCCTCACCCCCATTCCCAGACACTCACTGACCTGCTTTCTGTTACTATAGTTTGCATTTTCTAGAATTTTATATAAATGGATTTTTATATACTTTTAACCTTTTAAAAAAGGTACTTGGGCTTCCCTGGTGGCGCAGTGGTTGAGAATCTGCCTTCCCCCTAATGCAGGGGACATGGGTTCGAGCCCTGGTCTGGGAAGATCCCACATGCCGCGGAGCGACTGGGCCCGTGAGCCACAACTACTGAGCCTGCGCGTCTGGAGCCTGTGCTCCGCAACAAGAGAGGCTGTGATACTGAGAGGCCCGCGCACCGCGATGAAGAGTGGCCCCCGCTTGCCACAACTAGAGAAAGCCCTCGCACAGAAACGAAGACCCAACACAGCCAAAAATAAATAAATAAACAAATGTGGGGTTTAAAAAAAAAAAAAAAGGTACTCATTTTTGTCTGACTTCACACAGCATAATTATTTTGAGATTCATCTATGTGGTCACAGGTTATCAATAGTTCATTTTTTCTAATTGCTGAGTAGTTTTATACTGCACGGGGATACCATAATTTGTCTCTCCGTTCACCTGTTGATGACTATTTGCGTTGTTTCCAGTTTGGGACTATTACAAATTAAGTTGCTTTGAACTTTCATATACAAGTCTTCATATGGATACACGTTTTTGTTTCTCGGTAGTAGATAACTAGAAGTGGCATGGTCTATGTTTGGTTCTTAAGAAACTGTCAAACCCTCTTCCAAAATGGTTGTGCCACTTTACATTCCCATCAGCAGTGTATGCGAGTTCCAGTTTCTCTGAATCCTTGCCCACATTCGATATGGACAGTTTAAAAAATTTTCAACAATCTAGTAGCTTTTCTCTATGGAGGAAGGCAGAGGGAGGAGAAAAAGGAGACAAAATCAGCCACACTCCAGGGCATCGACACTGCCTTGATCAAGAATGAAATGTTTTGCTCAGTCTGTGTCCTGGGAACAAACCCAGTCCCTCACAAACGGTTATTTCTTACGGAGCATTTGGTAAACATGTTAGCTTACTGCCTTCTAGGCTGGGGCCCTGAGCAGGTGACAAGAGCTCTACAGGCACCTCCACTGTGGAAGACTCCTGCAGCCACTGTAGAGCAGAAAGCAGGAAAGGGAGCGGAAGGAGACTCAGTCATTGCCCATGGGGGATCCTGGTTTCACCCACACCCAGTGTGATAAGAGGACAATAGCATTTCTCTGCCCCCCTGAGAGAAGGCACATGGGTTGGGTTAGGGGAAGGGGAGTTTCTAGACCAGGCTGCACTCTTTCCAAGGTGGAAAGAGCAGCTTGTCCTGTGGAGGAATCCATCCTGTTCAGCCCTAAGAGAAATACATCCCCTCTATTAACTTGGCCAAGAGGTGTCAACATATGAGTATAAGGGGTAAGGAGGATTAAATCGTGTTGGGGGCTTTCAGGAATTATGAACAAGTAAACTCTCTGTTAAAATAACAGATTTTGGGCTTCCCTGGTGGCGCAGTGGTTGAGAGTCCACCTGCCGATGCAGGGGACACGGGTTCGTGCCCCAGTCCGGGAAGATCCCACGTGCCGCGGAGCAGCTGGGCCCGTGAGCCATGGCCGCTGAGCCTGCGCGTCTGGAGCCTGTGCTCCGCAATGGGAGAGGCCACAACAGTAAGAGGCCCGCGTACCGCAAAAAAAAAATAATAAAAAAATAAAATAAAATAACAGATTTTTAGTTAAAGCTAAAGTCATTGATAAAGTCAGATATATATATCCTAAGAGCATGTGCAGGTCAATTATGATACTGAGTTTTGGGAACCAAGCATTTACTTATACCCCTAATGTGAGAGTGAAAAAGAATGCCAACGCCAATACCTGTAGCTGCTGGGAAGAACACCCCAAAGACGGTGAAAAAGGACTCGCCGGGGCTGTAATCAGGCAGAGTGTTGTTCTGCAGCAGTTCTGGTGAATATCCAATAAAACCATGCTCTGAAATAAAACAAAGGAAAGCCAAATGAGCCAAGTGACAAGATGTATAGCACAGGCTTCCCTAGATTACAGTCCTCGCTTATGTAACTTTAAATAGCAAAAGTAGGTGTGATTGGGGGTGGGGAGCAGGGAGGGAAAACAGAAGATGACAGAACCATCTTCCTTCCCACTTCTGGGGCTTGATTTTTATGTACTGTATCTACGGATATAGGTAAATAAAATGACATGAAGAAGAACAGTAGTTACCTCTAGGAAGGGTAGCATTTGTATTGTTTTGCTTAGAGTACAGCTGAAATCTTTCCATGAGTATGTATTGACGTGTCTGCTTCTGATTTAAAACATTAAGTTACCTCCCTGCTCAAAAACCTTCCCACGGATCCCCATTAGCTACAGAATAAAGACCAAGCTCCTTAAGATGAGTGTGAAAGCCCTCCACAGCCTGGCAACAGCCCACCATTTCCTATTCGTCCTTGGCCTTTTCCTCTCCCCAACAGTGACGCAGATGACTCTGCCCAAGAACGCCACTAATACCCAGCCCTGTGACCCCTGCTTCCAGACCCTTCCCCCATATCTCTGAGCATCAGTATGGTACTCACTCTCCAAGCCCAACTCAAGCTCTGCTTCCTTTGGGCTTTACACGAGCTCCCTGATCAGAATCCTTCTCCTAAGTGCCCTCCACGACTAACCACATTAGGTCTTTCCCCAACCAGACTCCTTGGGGCTAGAGATCCGGTCTTAAAACACCTCTGTCCCCCAGGGTCACCACTGTGCCTTCCACACAGCACGCAGGGTGCCAATATGGGTCACACCAAAGGAATCTTACTCTTGGATCTTTTGATGCCGTGCGTTCAGTCTGACTGGTTCACAGACTACTTTAGAGCAGGAACATCTCAGATATGATTTTTTCAAAGCATGTTAAACACTTTTTACATTGCCTTAAATGAAAGTCTTCAAGAGGTTTCAGTCCTACAGACACTTTGCTTTTTCGTCAAAGGAGGTCACCTTGAACAGCACCTGTGGATATGTTAGTGGGCTGTGGAATTTTAAGATACAAGTCAAGTGTCCTTGGGCTCAGGGACACCCAGCATATCCAGCCTCTGCCTTTGGAGAATGAGTTGGTTTGTTCCCGTGAACTCCAGTCCAAGAGAACCGGGTCCTGCTCCTTTTCCCTCCAACCCCACAGCTACGTAGGATGAGTTCTCAGCCGTCAGTCATGCCGTAGCTGACCCCCAGGGCTGCGGTGACCGTCTCCTGCCAGCCTGTCCTCCACCGCCCTTGGGGCTTAACTTCACCCTGACCTTCCATCCACAAAAGAGCGCCGTCTCGCTGATGAGTCCAATGATAGTGCCAGCACTTCTCACAGCTTCCAAGATTCATATCTTCATAGGAAAAGTATTTTTCAAAAAAAAAAAATAGTAAAATGAAAGCTAAGTGAAGTACAAGGGACCCTGGGGAGTCCAGTCAGGACTTAAAATCATTGTTGACTGCTCTCTTTCTCCTGAACTTTAAATCCCAAGGACTGTGCAACATTTCCGAACGGTTTGGCATCTTCACAGCCGGTCCTCCCCTCATTAACAAAACAGCAATAATAGCTAAGTTAACTTTAGTCTATCCGCTGGCTGACCCTGCTGACTAGACTTTCTGAGGAGAAAACCAGCCCAGCCTGCCTTGGAAGGGAGCTCGGCCAGGCTGGATGAGGCACAGGCCTGAGCACATTCGAGCGCAGGGCTGCGTGCTGGGCAGGCCGGCCGTGCAGGACACAAACACTTCATCAGGCTCCGTTGATCTCCGCCGTCCCGAGGCCACCCTGACATGGGTGGGTATTTGGTCACCAGGCCTGAAGGGCTTGGCCCCGGTCAGCCTGAAGGGTCAGAGGGATTGCAGGCGCCATAGATGAGTCACTGGAATGCCTTCTCTCTCCCTCCATACCACCACCAAGATCCACAGAGTGAGGGAATGAGTCACTGGGCTCACTCGGGGATGGGGGTGGGGTCCATTCTCTGCAGGGCCACCGCAAGGGCAGCCCTCACACGTTCGCAAGCACACGCTCACACTGACAACTGCTGCTGGCCCCAGCCCTCTCCCCTCAAGTCCAGTTCTGAGCTGTTCTCAAGGAAATAACCTTAACTTTGAAAAGAACTTTATGGACAAAGATGTTTGTCAATGAGTTATTTATAATAGTGTAAATGGGGCGGGGGGGTGTCTAAATGTCTAACTCTGAAAGTCTGAGGTATTTAAATGCTTAAAAAGACTTTTTAGGGACTTCCCTGGTGGCACAGTGGTTAAGAATCTGCCTCCCAAGGCAGGAGACGCGGGTTCGATCCCTGGTCAGGGAAATAGATCCCACATGCGTGCTGCAGCTAAGAGTTCACATGCCGCAACTAAGGAGACTGCCTGCTGCAACTAAGACCCAGCGCAACCAAGATAAATAAAATAAATTTAAAACATTTAAAGAAAGACATTTTAGTGCCAAAGAAAACCGTCCATGTTATATATGATATATGTTCAGTAAGAAAACTGGATACCATCTATAGGATGAATACAAAAAAAAGTTTTAACGTATATATGTAGGAAAAGGAAGCATACCAAAATACTAATTGTGGCTGTTCGTATAATGCAACTTTGGACTTCTTTTTCTTTCTTTTTTTATGTTTACAAATTTTCCACCTGTCTTTAATGAGCATAATCAAATTATCAAAAATTAAAGGCTTTTAGAAAAGCAAACAAAACATCCCACAACTGAAAGCCTACTTTCTCCAGATAGCTCTTCTATAAACAAATTCATTTCTTTTTTTTTTCTTTCCATTTATCCTCTCCCTGCTTTTCAAAATGATTTAAGTGGCTTATGAGAAAAACATAAAGGCAAGTAAAATTAGGGGCAAAAAAAGAAAGAAAAAGAAATTGAGCAAAAGAGAGAGAGGGAACACCTACAGCCCACAGCCTGAGGTCTCTGAATAGGTTCTGAGGTAAGATCCTGCAGTGATTTTCTTCAAACTGGAATTCAAGGCCTAGAGAGATCGTTTTACTTTCTGACCTTTCTGACCAAGCCCACTCCAGCAGCGGAGGACCCTAGGGCCCACCCTTCACATGTGCCACATTCCAGTGGATGAGAAGGAGCCCTAGGCTCACGTAGTGGACCTACCTCATTTCCTCCGCCCCTACCTTCCCGGGCCCTTATGACCTCCACCCCCCTGACACCCCGCCTCACGTCAGGCTCCCCAGTCCTGATCCAGCCCCGCCAGAGGCTTGGCCCACTGGCCTTCGCCCTGACTCCCGGGGCTCCAGTCTCTCGCCCAGACCCTTAACCAGTGGTCCAGCTGGATCTCAAGCTTCTGCAGAGCGGGTGTCCAGGTCAGACACTGATGTCTCTGGCTGGCTTGTACTTGAGGCATGGGGTGAGGTCAGCTGGCCATGCCCAGCGTTGCAGGGCAGAGCAGACCCACCTGCCGTGGCCTCTCACAGTGGGTCTTGCTGTCTGATTTCCTGAACAAAGGTCCCTAATTCTTCTAGTCACGGCCCTGTTTGAGAAGCTGATGAATGCCCACTTTGCATACCATTTGGGGGTTCCCTGAAGCCTCTGTGGGGGGAATGGACCCTGAGGTTCAGGACCTCTACTCCAGGGGCTGCCTCTGTACCTGAAACTTCTGACACGCCCTGCAGGCACCGACGCTGTCCCAAGCCCTGAGCAACACCACGCCCTGCCTCGGGGTGAACAGAGGTCAACGTTTCCTGCTGCAGTCGGTGCCGAGCAACGAGGAGTCTCTGTGTGCATGGGGACAGCGCAGGTCCCCCAGGGGCATCCCGGGCAATTCTGAACATAATCGCCAGTGGCCGTTTATTGAGCTTGCCGGTCACTGGGCGCCAATTAATTTACATCATCCTCGATCCTCACAACCACCCTGCAAGATCAAAGGTGAGAAAACCAAGCTCACGAAGGTGAAGAATCTTGTCCAAGGTCACACAGCAGACCTGCCTGTATCACAGCCCTTGCCTCTCCCCCAGAAGGCCGGTCTCCAGGTCCCTAGCACTACCCTCCCTCACAGAGACACGCATACAGCCCAGGTTTCCTTCAACCCCGCAAAACGCCACCAGAGATCATGGCATCTCCCCTTCTCCGCCTGTGGGGGGCCAACAGGGTGTCTCCCTATGGAATGCCACACTGAGGGGGTGTGTGCACAGCTGGGAAGAAGCAGAGCCCACCCTCGACCCCAGGTCTGTCTGAGGTCAATTTTCCATAGACCATACCGTCTCCCTGGAATTCATCCTGAGTTGTTTCCGCAGAGATTTCTAGAGCGTGTGTCTGCCTCTGTGGGTCTTTCAGCAACTCTGCTGGTAACATGAGGGGCTGGGGTGCTCTCAGCTGATGTCTCCCCACTCTGAGAGGCCTGGGACGCCCAGTGTCTGCAGCTGCTGCACGTGACTGTATCGGGGTTTGACCTGAACATCTGTTTCTGTACCCACAGAAAAAAATACTTTGGTCCCATGTGAGCTATGAGCTTTTAGGAAGAACAAAGACAGAACAGAGTGAGGAAAGAGAAAACGAATCACAACAAAAACCAGGCAAGAACAGGCCGAGGGAAGATACTTGAAGGCATGACCTTCCTCCTCAGCGTTCGGGTAACACGGCTTCCTGGGATGCCACCAGGGCGCCTGTGGTTCTGCAGGGTCCAGGGGTTCTGTGCCCAAGGGATCCCATGGGATCCCACCTACCACGCCTGGGCCAAAGGGGCCAGTCTGGGTCACAAGTTGCTACAGAGCGCAGCTCCCTCGGGGCCGGGCCCAGCGCCCTCTGGTAAGGTGGCTTCTGGGAAGCTCCGTGTGGCCCCTGTGGCTTCCCACCCGTGCCGCCCTGCCTCTGGGGTCTGCTGAAATTAGAAGAGGCAGCAGGAAGTCATCGGCCCCCACGTGTGGGTGTCAGATTATGGCCGCTGACTAATTTAGAAAGTGAGACTGCTAAAAATGACGCTGGCACCGAGGGCCCTGCCGCCCCTCCGTGAGCTGCGGGTCCGGCGAGGCGGGGGCTTCTGGCCCGGCTTTCTTCTCGGCTCGGGTCCCCCCACCCCTCGCCCAGCGAGACAGCCCTTTCCTGGGAACGACAATGAGAGAGGCTGGTCCAACCAGGAATAGAAAGAGAGAGGAAGGCAGGGAGGGGCACGCCGCCCAGACCCCGGGAGATCACAGGAAGAGCAGCCCTGCAAGGAAAAGGAAAGGAGAGGCCGAGGTTCTGGGAAGGGACACACACACCAAAACAACGCCTGGGGGTGGGGAGGGCAAGAGAAGGCCAGTGAGCCGGCCGGAGGAGGATCCCCAGAGGAGCAGGAAGTACAGTAGGGCGTGCAGCAAGGGAAACGCGAATTGGGCGCCTTGTGCGAGGGCCAAGCCTCTCCCTGGATACAAGGCCCCTCCGGAGGGTCTCCTGCGCAGTGGAGCCCGCCTGGGACCCAGATGGTATGCCCAGCACCTGGCACTGCCTGGGCTGCTCCAGGACTCTGCCTCACAGGGACGGAGACCCGCAGTTTGGGGGAGGGACAACACATCTGAAATGGCCTGACATAGAGAGGTCAGTGACAAGGAAAGAAAGGCGTGTCCGGGCCCCATCCTGTCACCAAGGCCCTCACAGAGCTCCTGCCCACGCCGTCCCCATGCTTACTCAGACACGGCCCAACCCCAGACGGTCCGAAGTGGACACAGATGGGCAGTTAGGCCCGGCAAACCCCGGCGGCCTGGGCTGGTCCGTGGACCTTTCCTCCCCTGGGCTTTGGTGTCAGGTCTGGGAGCTGCAATGGGTGAGTGAGGCAGCCTCAGTCATAAGACGGATGAGCCCAAACCTGAGCTTAAAGAGCATAGATTTAGGAGAAGCCCAGGCTATTCTCCTCCTCCTTGGGGTGGAGCACGAGGCCCTGAGGATCTCTGGGAGGAAGGGGAGAACGGTGACAGGACCAAGACTCACGACACCTGGGTTCACGCCCTGGTTCTTCCACAGACTCGCTGCAAATTCTGACTCTGTCCATCTGGGATGGGCCCGAGATGCTGCAATCTCAACGGGCACCCAGGTGATGTAGATCACGCTCCCAGTAGCAGGTATCAAGTTGTTTTTCAGAACCCTTCTAATTCTGAAAGCTGCCAGCCAGAAGCCCATTCTCAAGACTCAGGGAACATTGTCCAAATACACCGTTGATTTCCAGCGGCAGATGGAAAATCCCAAACTAGCTTCCAAAGCTTGTCACTGCTGCCCCCTACCTCCCTGCTACCCCTTCCCTTTCTCTGTGGCTGTGGATACAATGTGTGCTCCAGACTGTGAGACAAGGTCCCTGCCACATTTTTCATCTGTTAATGAAACAAAGCAATTATGAATTACAAGTCCTGCCACTAGGCCTTGCATTATTACAGCCAGGCGCACCCTCCGTCAGTGCGGATACGGAAAGCTTCCTGGTCTAATTCATCGGTCCGTTTTAACAACGGAGGGAACTGATAGAAGCCAGCTACTCAAAAGGCTTGAGAACTGAAAGTGGGAAAGTAACCCCAGCTTAGAGTCCCATTTGGAGTCCGCAAAGCACCAAGTCCCCATTTGCTGGATTCTCCCATTGAACTGGGTCGTAACCATCCTGGTCCACTACAGGCGCTCCACAGAAATATTCTGAAATTGAACTGGATCAGGCTGTACTGACTTGGACTGTCAATGGAAAGGGATGGAAGGGTCAATAATGATAGGTTCAGAAGAGGCCCCCAAGGCCCCCGCCCCCAGCTCGGATTTCCTTCCCCACAGGACTTCTGGGCAGTGAGCTGGGAGCCTTCCCCAGACCACAACCCCCTCTCTGGCTTCAGCCCTAGTGAGTTTGGTCCTCCAAAGAGAGGGTGGAGAGAGGATGTGAGCAGGGTTTCCAGCTCCCAGGCCCCCACCCAGAGAGAAAATACACAGAGGGAAGGCCGGGCATTCTAGCAGTGGCTAGAAGGGAAGTCTGAAGTGGGGTTGGGCCTGTCCAGAGGCCCCCGGGGAAGGCCTCCACCCTCCGGGACAACTGGCTGGTGGGAAGAGCCGGAAAAGCCCCCAGGGCTAGGTAACCCAGGGGATGAAGGGCCTGGGTTGGGGGGATGTCAGGGCAGCCCCCTTGGGAGGGGATGGCTGAAAGTTTCCAGTAAGAAGAGAAGCTCCTGCCAACCCCTACAATCTAGGACGGGCAGTCCTGGAGTTCCTTCTGAGAAAAGGATTTCTCACTTGTAAAAGGGAGGATTTCTAACAAACATCCAAGAAACTGTTCCATCCTCTGACACGGGCTCTATTTTAAATGCTTAACCAAACTTTTTTTGATAATGGCCTTGGGGTCAGCAAGTTGAGATGAGACGAGATTTTTCACCTGGGGAGGCCGACCGAGCTAAGGACTGCCAAATGCCCCAGAACATTAAGGAACTCGCAGCTCACCTGGACCCAAGAAACAAAGAGGTATCTCACGATAATAACCGGGATTGCCGCACACGCTGAGCAAGGCTTTGTGCGAGGCACCGTTCCAAGCGCATTATATATATTTGCTCACAACCACCCCACGAAGTAGTGCATTTTTAGGTAAGGAAGCTGAAGCACAGAGAGGAGACTGGATTCAACCCTTGGCTGCCGCTGCCGCCGGGGTCGGTGCTCACCCAAGGCTGCAGGGAGTCTGGGAGGGGAGCCAGGAGCCCAGCTGGTCAGGCTGAGGCCAGACGGAAGGGACTGCAGAGCCCCCAGCCCCCCGCCCACGGAGCCCCCAGTGGGCTGCCCGACACTGCTCTCAGCTCAAAGGAGCCCTGAGAAAGGAAAAAATCTGGCCTTCTTATCTCCTGGGGGAAAGGAATGCACTCTCCCGCCAGGATAAGTGGCTGTTTTGACAGGAAGTCTCCACCCAGGCTGTGGGTTCCTCCCAGCCACCATTTACTCCTTCTGGCCGTCCCTGCCTCTGGCATCCCAACTCCCATCCTACTTAAACCCCCCACACACCCTTACACCCCCCAAATCTAACCCAACTGGGGGTCCCCCCAAGTCGGCTGCCCACCCCACAGCTCCAGCCTCCATGGGGGCCCAGAGTTCCGACCTGGGAGTCACGCCTCGGCCCCACTGTTGCCTGGACACCGTCTCCAGGCAGGCCGCTGAGAAGGGGGTGGGAGGACAAGGGGCCCCCTGTAGGGGGCAGTCAGCATCGACCTGGTTATGCAAGCAGGGCCACCCTCCTGTCCAGCACCACGCTGGAAGTATTCAGACTCCACATGCCCCAGCGTTCTCCCCGACCCCAAGCCCTACCCAAGAGAGAAATGCAGCAGACGCTCTCTTAGAACCCACGGCAGAAGATTCAGTATCACGGGACTATAGAATGATAATGCCACCGGGGTCTTTGGTCTCAAGTCCATTTTACACCTGGGAAGGCTGAGGTCCGAAAAAGGAGAAGCCCATGCCGCACAGTCAGCAGCTGGTCAGGCAAGACCAGAACCCAGTGTGGCCAAGCTCCCTCCAACGTGTGCCCTGCAACGGCACTCAGGTCTCTGTTGTCACTGCCTGCTAACCTGCCAGGTCAGGGTAGGAACCGTACTGTCTTGTTTCTTGGTGTGTCTCCATTGCCTAGACCCAGGAGGTAAGCAAAAAATTTAATACTTTCTTAATAAATAATGGAAACCACCCAAGTGTCCATCAACAGATGAGTGGATAAACAGCATGTGGTCTATCCATACACAGAGTACTCTTCAGCCATTGAAAGGAACGAAGTATTGACACTTGCTACGACACAGATGAATCTAGAAAACATGCTAAGTGCAAAAAAACAGAAAAGGACAAATACTGTGTGATCCATTCATATGAAATATCTGAACTAGGCATATTCCCAGAGACAGAAAACAGAACAGAGGTTATCTGGGGCTAAGGGGAGGAATGGGGAGTTATTGGTCCATAGACAGTTTTTGTTTGGGGCGATGAAAATGTTTTAGAAGCAGACAGTTATGATGGTTGTACAAGATGGTGAATGGAGTTAATGCCACTTAATTGCACACTTTAAGATGTTTTTTTTTTAATGTTATACATATTTTATCATTAAAAAAAACAAACACAAGCCGTTTCTTTCCATAGTCCTCCCTGCAGGGACCACCTCCAGCATCCTTGTTTCTGGCCTGGGCTCCTCTCTGCTTTGCAGATGTGCAATAGAGGATAAAGGGAGCTTCCTGGCCAAGGCCGATCAGAGAGGGAGGAGCAAAGCCACAGGTACAGACTAGTCCTAGTCTCAGACTCCGATGCTCCCGCCAAAGCAAGCTGCCTCCTCAGAAGACGGACGCTTCAGCTCCTGGCCGTCGCAAGGTGAGTGGGCAGCCCCAGCGAGCCATCTGACCACACACGACTCCTCCCTGATGGAACTGGGCAGAAAGCACCATGTTCTCAGGAGTTCAGGTGGAAATCACAACCCCCTCTGTTGACTTCTAGAACCGACAGGCTTTTATTCAGGGGTCACAGGGGTCACAGGTTGGGGTTGTGGGCCTTTAAGGCAGAGCTGTCCAGAAGCACAGACTGTGGTTTCTCAGTATCAACCATGCCCAGATCCCATGGAAAACCTCAGCAAAGTCAAGGGTGCGGTCGTCCCAGTCTTGTTTTTGACACGGTCCTGCTTTCAATGCTTTCCTGGTCACTGGGACCCCAGGCCTGGGCGCGGTGTTTAACACCGGTCCTGCTTAATAAGAGCTGGCCTGGAATGAGTGTGCCTTTACTCTGGGCTACCCTGGGCTGCCCTCGGCAAGTGCAAAGAGAAAGCAGGCCGGGCCGCTCCTCTAGGGAACTTGGACGACGGGGCCCTACCTGGTCTTGGGCCATCAGCTCAGCATCAGCAACGCCTGAGAGCTTGTCAGACCTGCAGAACCTCAGCTCTCCCCTCCCCCAGCCCCCACCCGTGGAACTGAAACCTTCATCATTACAAGATCCCCAGATCTTGAAGTTTGAGAAGCACTGCCTTGTAGTATAACCCAGGGGCCTCCAGAGACCTATTCTTCCAGGATAAACAATGATAATGATAATAATGATTTATTAAGCACCCACTTCGTGCCAGCTATGACTCTAGGCCTCTTACATGTACTATTTTATGCTCTGACAACCCAGTAAAGTAGGCATTATTACCTGCTTTTCAGAACTGGGGAGAGCGGTCAGAAAGTTGACCAAGTCCATGCAATGAGTTACAGCTGAGCTGGAATTTGAACACAGGGGTCTGAGTCCAAAGCCACGGCTCTGACAACTGTGGTATGATGCAATCTTTCAAACTGGGCCAACAGTTACAGCCACTTGTCAACTCTCTATGGAGCCCAGAAATTCACTGGCAAATGCAATCCCCAGGAAGGTATTCTAGGGGCTGCCCCACTGCCTGGTGCCAGCCTGGGCTCTGGGTTCCCGTGCGCCTGGGTTGGGCAGCCCGTGGCAGAGGGCTCTCTATTTCTTCAGGACACGTCCCTGACGATGAATTTGCGTGGCCTGGCCCCCAGTAAGCATTAAGTCTGGAACTGGAGGGACAAATAAATTAGATGGTGCGCAGGCTTGGGGCCCCTTCTGCCGCCAGCTCGGAAACCTCCCGCACTGACCTCGTCTGGGCCCTGGAATTTATGACTCGGGGCTTCATCTCCTGCCGGCCCCCAGGAGGCAGCACTCTCCTGCCAAAGGCACCCGTGGCAAGCTCCGCTCTCCCCTCCAGCCAGCATCCACAGGCTCCTCGGGTCACGGAACCCGGCCCAGCTCCACGAAGCCCAGCCCAGCCCAGCTCAGCCCAGCCCAGCCCAGCCGGGCCTGAGATTGTCTATCTGATTCTCTGTGCCTGTACATGTCCACCTCACCCCCCACCCGAATGTGTGACGTGAGGGCACGTCTCCCTGCCTTTGTGTCCCTCACAGACCCACTGAAATGCATCTCAACCCAACAGGTGCTCCCCAAATGCCTGAGCCAGAAAGCGCCATGATTTGCCCTTCCACAGCCGTGCGGAGGGCATCCCGCTCACCGCCCACAGCCAGAGGACCCCTTCCTGCAGGGAGGGGAGCACGAGGCCCAGCAGGGCGGAGCTGGGGGCACAGACAGGATATGCCAGCCCATCCCTCATTGTGTCGCCCTCCACCTCCTTGGAACCCCCGGCTGCTCAGGGCTGAGGCAGGCAGCCCAGCAAGGCGAGGGCCCTCCCAAGCCAGTGATTTCATGCTTCAGGCATCCATCCCCAGAACACCAGCCGGGGAGCCTGGCAGGCCAAGCCCCCTGCTGCTCACGGAGCTGGAGCAGACACAGGGAGAGAGCCGGGCAGTGTTAGCTCTGGTTTCCTTCTGTAGCTGTGACCAGGTCCCCACGGCCTCCTTGGCCTAACGGTTCCTTTCTCTGCTTTCCACAGCCAAAGCCAGCAAATGAAACTAATACGATGGAGAGGGTGGCAGGGCCTTGGGGCCGGGGGCCTGGGATTCTGGTCAGTCACTCTCTTCAACAGAGACAAACTCAGAACAAGAGGAAGGCCTGAGGGTGCCTGCCCCTGCCCTCCTCCAGCCAGACAGGAGTGAGGACCACTGCCCCCAGAAAACCTCCTACTGAGGGCTGAACCCCAAAAGCCGGAAAGTCACAGTACCTAGAGTATTATGTTCTCCCTCTACCAGAGAAATGGTAAATGTTCAACTCACCTAATTTTAAAAATAAGAATCACCAACCTAAAGTGGTATTCCAAAAAAAAAAAATGTTATTCCATAGGTAGAACACATAGAAGAGCATGCTTTGCTTTTTACTTAGGTCAGTCAGTGAGCGGACGGGAGGGGGAGTGGATGGCGAGGAGGGGTGACCAGATGGACATAGAGAGGAAAAAGAGGAAAAAGATTGGGGAGGAAAAAGAGACAAACCTAAAGGAAGAAAGAATGAGGCTGGAAAAACAGAGAAGAAAAACCAGGTATGTTTTGAGGAATGCTGGAGATCACAATTTTGTTGGTTCGGTTTGCAAAAGTTCCGAAATCCTGACCCAGACCTGAGCCTTTGTTTACAATTCTTCACTCTTCTAATCCTTAAAAATTCCTCTGTTCAAATCCTTAATCTTTCCCCTTTCAGGGTCAAAGATTCCTTTGAGAATCTGGCAGTAGTTCTGGACCCTCTCCTAGAAAAATATATTTATTCACATAAAATTTTTCCTGCAATTTCAGGGGTTCATGGATCCTGTTAAAAACTAGTTATTCTAGAAGCTCCACTCTGATTGAGAAACTTGTAAAGAGAAAAGCAAAAACACCCCCCACTGCCAGATTAAACTAAGATAAGGGAGGATGTGTTGAATCTTATTCAAGCCATCATATCAGGCTTTTAACTATACCATTTGCTTCACTGACAGAATTGTGGGGCCTAAACACCCTTCTTTAGTTACTACCCCAATGGTGGTACTAGAAGCAAGGTTACTTACTTGAAGGAGTCAGCTGTGTGTAGGGACAGTTATGATGCAGTAAAAGGTCTGCCTTTGACCCAGGTAACAATGTCTGTGCTTACCCTGAAATGAACCCTTTGCAGATCAATGGAATTATTAAGTCACACATATGCGGTAGTTCCCTAATCTGAATGTGCATAAGCATTACCAATGTACTGGTTTAAAATGTAGATGACTAGGCCAAAATTTGAGAGTCTGATTCAGACTTTTTAAATGAGTTTCTAGGTGATTTTGATGCAGGCAGTCCCCAGACCAGACTCTGAGATATACTGTTCTTGTAGAAAATTGCAAGCTTCTGGCCCAGCAGATCTTCAGATTCCCTACTCATTGTGGTGTCTCCTCGTACACCAGAGGCAGGGCTAGGCATGTATGGAAGGGTGCTCTGTGACTAGGTTTGGACCACTGCATCAGAAAGGCTACCTTTGTGGGGTAAAAAAGGTAAATGAACAGTGTAGGGCATAAAAGGTATAGAGCCAGGTGAAACCCTCCAAGGGCCTTTAAGGCTGTGCTTCCTAGATCTGTCAGCACAAAAACAATCACCGGGAGTACTTCTGCATTTCAGATTCCCAGGCCTCGGGCCATTAGGGAATATATACATGATACTACTAATGAGCTTCCCCATTGGTTCTGACACAGGGAGCTTGTTTGTTTATGGTATATGGTATTATGAAATACTTGAGGGTGTTTCAATCAAGATATGAGACCATTATTGTAAAAATGCTTTGAAGGGGCTTCCCTGGTGGCGCAGTGGTTGAGAGTCCGCCTGCCGAAGCAGGGGACATGGGTTCGTGCCACGGGCCCACATGCCGCAGAGCGGCTGGGCCTGTGAGCCATGGCCGCTGAGCCTGCGCGTCCAGAGCCTGTGCTCCGCAACGGGAGAGGCCACAGCAGTGAGAGGCCCGCGTACCGCAAAAAAAAAAGAAAAAAGCTTTGAAAAAAATTTAAAATGCTCTTAAAATTCTCCAGCGAAAACCAGTGAACACTACCAGGGGTTCCTTTTTCTTTTCTCCTCCTCCTTGTTCATTGTAGAAACTAACTGGAGAAGGGGGGCCACGCTGGAATGGCCAGAATGGGTTCCAGATGACGAGGATTTGGTCCTCTTGGCCTGACTGCTTCTCCCTTTACCCTGGAGTCTTGTACAAATATTAACATTTTCTGGCTGTGCAGTGACGTGAAAATGGTTAGGAGGCACCAGGTCAGGTGTAAAAAAAACTCATGGAAGGAGAGGGACTGCTTGGTCCAGAAGTGACTGCTGATGTATTTTCTGATTCTCTACAAGGTGGAACGTCCACACAAACAGGAAGCCACGACGTGCCCAAGCTCACCCACACTGGGCTTGCCATCTGCTCGGCGGCGGTGGGGCCACAGGGGGACTGCTGAAAAGGCAGCCCATTTCAGACCACTCGGCAGAGTGGCCCTAACAGGGGCTTCTGGGCACAGATCGCAGCTCCTCAAACAGAGAGGACGTCCACAATAACAAGACTGCCCTACCTTGGTCTAGAATCCCTCAGTTTAGTGTAATTTTTTTTTTACATTTTGATTTCTTGAAACTTGGCTGTCTTGCATTCAACATGTAGATGTAAGGTAACATTTTTTTCCACCTGAAAATTTGGTGTATAGTAAAACTGATGGTATCTTAGAATTGAGGAAATAGGGCTTATCACCTCATTTAATCTTGAAACAATCTGTGAGGGAGGTATCATTATTCTCTACATTAAGTCCCCGACATACGAACCTTCAAGTTGCGAACTTTCATAGATACGAACACGCGCTCGAATGTCCAATCACGTGAGGTTTGTTCACGTGTGTGGTATACGTTGTCACGTGTGTGCATCCTCTACAAGTGGTTGTGCTCTTGTGTACTTTACTGTACAGTACTGTATAGAGTACGGTAGTACGGTATCTTTATTTCAAGCTAGATCTGCAAGAGGACGACTTCATTGAACTCCTTGCTATGCAACACAAGGAGCTTACTAATGAAAACCTGATGGAATTGGAGGCCCAGAGAAAGGACGAAGAGAGACAAGAGGAAGAAGAAGTAACTGAAGGACCGAAGAGATTCATGATGCAGGAAATGACAAGGGGATTTTCTTTATTTGAGGAGGCACTGTTAGTTTTGAGGCACAGGACCTGAACGAAGAATGGTACACAAAGGTTGCAGCAGCTGTTCAGAATGCAATCCAGTGCTACTGTGTCATCTATGATGAGAAAAAAAGAGCTACTACCCAGACATCACTGGATTGTTTTTTCAAGAGGGTAGATAGAACTGAATCCAGCAAGGAACAAGAACCTCTGCCATCAATGTCAGGCGTGAGTGAAATTCCAGCTTGCCCTCGGTCCCCTATTGCTGACGATCCTTCAGCTCTACCACCCCCCACCTCCTCTCCCTCCTCCAGTCAGTAACTCTTCTTGCCTGTTCACTCGATGCCAGCCCCTGGATGCCAGCTGTTGTGCTGTACTACTGTACTTTTCAAGGTACTGTACTGTAAGATTAAAAATGATTTCTTTATGTTTGCTTTTTATGTATTATTTGTGGGAGTAACTGCGGAGGGGGAAGTGCTCTGAAAAGTGACTTCCACCAGAGTCACTGCAGCATGAGAAAGCAAAAAAGTGATCTTCATCTTGCTTCAAATACAGACTTGAGAAAAAAAAAAAATATATATATATATATATATAGGGCTTGTGGGTGCAATTATTAGCCTATTTTAGGCCCTAACTCCACCTCCTCTCTGACTGCAGGAACTTAAGGGTGTGCCGTGCGTAACTACTCATATAACGACCACATTTGGCAGATTTAAGTTTAAAATGGTGCTCATTTGGACAGTAATTACAGATTTACTGTTCCAATTTATTATTTTATTTACTTTTGAATGTTTCTAATGATTTCTTGCAATTGGGATATAAGTTGTTGTACCTTAAGAAATCTCACATTTTGGCTTCTGCCAGTTTAAGAGGAGCAGGAAGTAGTTTAGCAAAAGAAATCATTGTCAGAATAATAAAACTGAAGAGTTATTCTCTATGATGTTCAGTAAGTGTTCATTTTCTGGAAAGCAGCTGGGGGCAGAAAGAGAATCCCCACCCCTGCCCCCAATATACAAACTCAAAGAAAAAACCCCACAATTGACATATACTATGATTTATAATCCTTAAAAACACCCATCCCATTTTACAGATGAGAGAACTCAGAGAGAGTCTGTGAGTTGCCTACGGTCACACAGCTGGTAAGGAGCCTGCGTTCTGGTGGCACTAATCTTAAAGCACACATTGTCATCAGCAGTGATCTTCCCTAGTCATCGCCATGTTGCATGAGGACAGGGACCACATGCATTTTATTCTCCACTAGATCCTGGAGCCCAGCTCCTGGTACCCCGCGGGCTTTGGGAACTGCTGGTTGGGTGGGTGGGTGGATGGAAGGAGGATAAAAAGGGAGGCAGGAAGAGGTATGTGCCCGGTGGGGCAGCCCCTCCAGCAGGTGCTATTCTTACCCCCATCCCCACTTCTTTGCCGACTGTGCTCCTACAACGCCTAGCCCACTTCTGATCAGCGTTTTCCAGGACTGCGTTCCCCTGCCTTACTGGCACCTGCTCTCTCTAATTCCTTTCCCAGTCAGTCATTCAACAAAGCGTAACTGAGAGCCAGCCACACGCCAGGTACTCTCTAAGACACTGGGCGAAAGGCAGTAAGATGCGCTTCCCATCCTGGAGGCTACCACAGCTTAAAACAATGATCTCGGTATTTCCCAGCAGCTCTGGGCACCCTCAGAATCCAAAGTAGAGAGGGTTTCCTGAAGCTGCCTACCACACCCTCTCACCTTCCACCAGCACTTCTGCTGTTTCCGAAGTTTTGTCTTGTTATTTTCAGAGACATCAAAGGACGGCCCACAAGGAGACTCTCCTCTCTACCTTTTAGCACATTCTTGTACTTTTCTACTTGGGGCATGTTTCGCGTGCTGGGAGGCACAAGAGAAACACGGGGAGTTAGGCAGGCGGCATCATACAAAGTTCTGCCCTCAGTTATGAGATGGATACGACTGCAAACACCAGCCTCAGGAGCTAGAAGAAGCCTCCTTGTCTCACAGGTGAGGAAACAAAGGTAAACGCCCTCCTACCCCATCCCTGGTGGTGTTGGCTGCTCTCGACTAGTGTCCTTTCATGACACCTACTCTGCACACCAACAGATGAGGGGTTAGATCTGGAAGGAACCACAGCCCACTGACTTCTAATAAATGATGAATCTAAAATGAAGTTTTATTATGAGGCGACTGAGACCCACAGATGGTAGGGTCCTGGCCCAGAGTGGTTGAGACAGTGGTTGAGAGGCCCTGGCTTCATCTCTCCCAATGCAAAACACTGTAACTATAGTAGTCCTTTCACTTTCCTATTTAGCAACGCCTCAAAAGGCATGTTAAATGTCACGCCCTAAGTGTACCGCTTGTTCCCTTACTCAGGCATTAGCGTGGCTAGGGGCAGTGTGAGCTTGATGGTTACAAAGGACATGGACCCTGAGGTCAGCCGCCAGGGTGCAGATCCTGGCTCCACAGCTTACTAGCTGTGTGACAGGCAAGATAACCTCTCTGAACCTCAGTTTTCCATCTTTATAGTAGGGACAATAATAGCACATGGACGCCACAGATATTGTCAGAATAAAGTGAGGTGTAAAATGCTCAATACAGTGCCTGGCACGTAGAGGGCGCTCCGTAAACATGACCTTCCTTGGTCACTATGCCATCTTCAGATCTTATATTCAAGAAATCTGTATCAATGTGAATTGACCCACAACTTTTTTCTCTTCTTAATAAATTATTTCACTTTACTTTTTTCTCTACGTACAAGCAGAAATATTCTTAAGTGTTTCAAAAAGTATTAACCATATCTGGGCCATTTAATAAAGAATGTCTGAACAAGGGCATGGCAAGATTTCTAATGCACCAACTGATGCAGACGTAAAAATCTGATGGCCTATTAGAAATAAGTGTGAAAAGAGTCATGTACCACAATATTCATTGCAGCTCTATTTACAATAGCCAGGACATGGAAGCAACCTAAGTGTCCATCATCGGATGAATGGATAAAGAAGATGTGGCACATATATACAATGGAATATTACTCAGCCATAAAAAGAAACGAAATTGAGTTATTTGTAGGAGGTGGATGGACCCAGAGTCTGTCATACAGAGTGAAGTAAGTCAGAAAAACAAATACCGTGTGCTAACACATATATATGGAATCTAAAAACAAAAAAAACAAAAAAAATGGTTCTGAAGAACCTAGGGGCAGGACAGGAACAAAGACACAGATGTAGAGAATGGACCTGAGGACACGGGGAGGGGGAAGGGTAAGCTGGGACGAAGTGAGAGAGTAGCATTGACATATATACACTACCAAATGTAAAATAGATAGCTAGTGGGAAGCAGCCGCATAGCACAGGGAGATCGGCTTGGTGCTTGGTGACCACCTAGAGGGGTGGGATAGGGAGGGTGGGAGGGAGGGAGACGCAAGAGGGAGGAGATATGGGGATATGTGTATATGTATACCTGATTCACTTTGTTATAAAGCAGAAACTAACACACCATTGTAAAGCAATTATACTCCAATAAAGATGTTAAAAAAAGAAAGAAGTGTGAAAGTACTGAGAGCTGAACCACTTTTCTTAATCATTAGGCTTACTTGTGCAAGAAAAAAAAAGCAAAAAACCTTCATAACCCAATATTTTCAATTTTTCAGGAAAGGGACACAAATTCTTGGAGAAATGGGAAATTCTCCCCTTCACATCTCTAGACCCTGCATTCAGGGTGAAAGGGACTGTTGTTTGGGCCACAGACTTGTGAGGCAGATGCTATTTTCACATGCAAATGATGGCCACATAGAGTGATAATCTAGGCCTGGGGGCAAGCAGAGACCTCAGCCCAGGGTGTCTAGTCATGCTCTCATGGTGCATGTGGGTGAGCTAATTAGGGAGCCCGCTGTCCAATGGGAGAGCGTACGTGTGAGAAAGACTAAAAATACAAAGCGAACGAGAAGCCATGCAAATGAGTTTAGCTCAGAGTGAGCAGGTTTTCGTCACTGGATCCTGGCTGGGGCTGGCCAAGGCTTACAGGAAGAAGTGAAATGTTTGGGTTCGTGTGCCAGGCATTGTGCTGGGTGCTTTGTATAGAGTATTTCAGGTGGCCGGATGAGCGGTGCCTGTGGCCCTGTGTGGGTTTATGTGTGTGTCCATTCACACAGCTGGTGGTGCGGGGCTCAGACAAATATTTACAGCAGGATCTCTGTTTATTATTTTGGATCATAAACTAACAAGAGAAAAATCAATCAAGGGTCTCACTGGTTAAAAGAAATCTCGTTTGATTGCATTTAAGGAGTGTGTGCATGTTCCTCAGGGTGGTGGTAGCCTGAGCACAGGGTGGGGGGTGGGGTGGGGAGGGAGGAGATGGAAAAAATAAAGAGGTATTTAGGAACAAGTCAAGAGAATGAGATCATGAAATTGTTTCCCAAATTACATCTGGTCCTCATCTCTACCCCACCTCTACTCCGTCTGTCCAGGCTGTGTTTTCTCTTGTCTGAATGACTGCAGACTTCACTGACTGGCTCCCTCTGCCTTTAGTCCCTCTCTGTTTGCACCCACTCTAACCCCAGGCAGGATTCCCGAAGAGAGAATCTGATCTGCAACTTCCCCACTTAAAAGAAAAACCTATTGACCTTTCCCAGCTTTTATGTTTTCTGCATCTTTAAAACTCATGTGGAGTTTTAAGTTACCCCTGGTTTTTTTGTTTATTTGTTTGCTTTTCTAACTATAAAGACTAAGAAAATCCTCAAGATAAGTCATGAAGCCTATGTTTATATTACATTCCATCTGGGACTTCTGAATGTTGCTACATTAATTTTAACTTTAAAAATACTATACATTGTGTGAGCTCAATTATGTAAAAAAAAAGAAAAAAGACTATAAAGAAATAGACTTTATACTTCATATCTTAAAATGAAATGTGTTATTCTCAATAAAAATAAATTAGAATTATAATTTAGAGTACACCAGCTGTTCTGGACTGAATGTTTGTATCCCTACCCCACCCGCTAAATTCATATCCCTAACCCCTAATGTGGCTATATTTGGAGATGGGGCCTCCATCTCCAAAGGTGAAGGTTAAGGGAGGTCATAAGAGTGGGGCCCTGATCATATGGGATTAGTGTCCTAATCAGAAAAGACACCAGAGAGCTAGTGTGCACACGCTCTCACTCTTTCCCTACCCAACCCACACATGTGCAAGTGCACGCACGCACACACAAACACACACACACTCACATACACTGAGGAAAGGCCACGTGAGGACACAGAGATAAGGTGACCATCTGCAAGCCAGGGAGATGTCCCTCATCAGGAGCTGAATCAGCTGGAATCTTGATCTTGGACTCTTAGCCTTTAGAACTGTCAGAAAATTAATTACTGTTGTTTAAGAAACAGTTTTCAGGTTGGCTAGCTCCACCTAGCCCATGGGATAAACCCGGTCTCTCTGTACTGGACAATCCAGGAAACCCTTGATGCCTCCATGCTTACGTCTTTCAAGGATATGGGCCATGAGAACTGATTTCCACACCAAGATCTCCTTGTACCCTATGTCTCTGACTTCCTGGACACAATCTCTGAAACAGAATTGGGAGCCTGAGCCAAAGATGACCACACAGAGGCTGATTCTGAGGGAGTCCACTGTCCAAGAGATTCCCCATGAGACCTGGCCCAACCAGGGTCCTCAGCCAGAATGGAGGGAGAGACCCTCAGAGGAGGCAGCAGAGGACAGTACCTGTCAACTACAGCTGTAATCCCAACAGAGACAAGCTAATGTTCCATTTGTCACCGAGGCCTGTGGCACAAGCTAATCTTGGAAGCACTGGGATGCACAAGGGCTACACCACTGCTGCTGAGAGTTTCCTGAGCTTCCCTCTGCCTTCTCACATTCAACCACCATCACCCCAGGACACGACTGTTCCTTGAACCTGAAAGAGCCTTATTTCCTCTGGCCCTCTCTCTCCCACCCTGCCCCAGCATCCTAAGCTCCAGCACACCTAACTTCTTGAACTCTCTGAAATTTTTCAGGCACTTCGCACTTCTGTGTCTTCACTTATGCTGTTCCCTCTCCTTGGGATCACCCTCCCCAATTTACCACTAGGCGAACCCCTGCACAGCCTCCAAGGTCTACTGAAATGTCGCCTTCTCCTTCAAGACCTCTACAACACCCAGAGAAAACTGTGCTTCTACTATCCTCCAACAAATAAAATGCATATATTTTCCTTTATAACATATAACCAACATATGGTGATTATTTGGCTAGGGGAGAGACTGTGCTGTATTCTTGTGTGTACCTTAAACTTCTAGCATTGGGTCTGCACACAGTGACACTCAGGAAAAGTTTTTGGTTAATTGATTAGTGTCGGACAGAGAGAGAAATAAAGGTGGAGTGGGGACAATGAGAGACAGAGATAAAGAGACAAAGGGCAAAGGAAGAACAAGGTGGCAATGAAGGAATCACAGAAAGAATGTTAACAAGACAAAACTTTAAAATGCACGGTGACAGATAGCCCATAGGCACATGAAAATATGCTCATCATCGCTAATTACTAGCGAAATGCAATTCAAAACTACGATGAGGTACCATCGCACACCAGTCAGAATGGCCATCATCAAAAAGTCTACAAATAACAAATGCTCGAGAGGGTGTGGAGAAAAGAAAACCCTCCTACACTGTTGGTGGGAATGTAAATTGGTGCAGCCACTATGGAGAACAGTATGGAGGGTCCTCAGAAAACTAAAAATAGGACTCCCATATGATCCAGCGATACCACTCCTGGGCATATATCCAGAGAAAACAATAATTTGAAAAGATACATACACGCCAATATTCATAGCAGCACTATTTACAATAGCCAAGACATGGAAGCAACCTAAATGTCCATCAACAGATGACTGGATAAAGAAGGTGTGGTGTGTGTATATATATATGTATATATATGTGTGTGTGTGTATATATATATGTGTGTGTGTGTATATATATATGTGTGTGTGTGTATATATATATATATATATATATATATATATATATATACACACATACACACACACACTAGAGTACTACTCAGCCATAAAAAAGAATGAAATAATGCCATTTGCAACAACATGGATGGACTTAGGGATTATTATACTAAGTGAAGTAAGTCAGAAAGAAAAAGACAAATACTACATATCACTTATGTGGAATCTAAAATACGACACAGATGAACTTATCTATGAAACAGAAACAGACTCACAGACATAGAGAACAGACTTGTGGTTACCATGGGGGAGGGAGGGTGGAAGAGGGAAGGATTGGGAGTTTGGGATTAGCTGATGCAAACTATTATATATCGAATGGATAAACAACAAGGTCCTACTGTACAGCACAAGGAACTATATCCAACATCCTGTGATAAACCGTAATGGAAAAGAATATCAAAAAGAATATATACATATATATATAACTGAATCACTTTGCTATTCAGTAGAAATTAACACAACACTGTAAATCAACTATACTTCAACAAAATTGTTAAAAAAATAAAATGGACAGTGAAAAATCTTTTCAGGAATAAGTGTATTTTCCCATTTCAACCTAAGGTTTCATTTCTAAGTAAATTGTTTCTTTGCTTATTTTCAGTCCTAGTGAGCCCTGATGCCCATTATAGGATCCCCTTTAGACAACTCAAGCTTTTTCTTAGATACTATTCCCACATATTTCAAGCATGGAGTCACTGTCTTCCCTAGAGCAAAACCTAAAACTTGTTTCTCTATAGCCTGCAAGCTCTCAAAAGTAGAGGAGGAAAGCTCTCACAGTCACTTGGGAGGGTTTTCACGATGCTAAGTCACAGTTTCTGACTGCTATGATGAAGTAGCAACCCATAAGGTCACACGTACTGGAGATAACAAGTATATTCAAATATTTATTGTAACATCAGGTTACAAATCATATTGCAGCAATCCACCAAGAGAAAATACCTTCTTCATATCTCTTCTACAATATCGCCCAAGCGACTTCAAAAAAAAAACACCTCTGTTTAAAAAGCACCGTTCAGTTTGTCCCCACAGTGAGCCACAGCCACCCCCCGCCTCTGCAGGAGACCCTCCAACACTAGCAGGGATGAAAAATGCAGAGAATGAACAGAGAGAGTGAAAGAGAGAACCAAAAAGGAAGGAAGAAAGAGAGAAGAGAGAAAACCAGGTGCCGGAGACAGCAGACATGGGACTGAAGAGGAACCACAAAGACTCCCCTTGCAAATCAGCAAGCAGATTGCAGGGCTGCGGGTCAAATGCTAAATCTCAGTGCGTTCCTGCTCGTCTGCAGTGAATGTCAAGAGCTCACCACACAGGCCAGCTGGGATTCAAGATGTTGTGGGACTTTTATGCCTGTGGACTTGAGAAGCTACAAACGACCCTCTTCACCCATGATGAGAAGGGGGACCAACCCCTTCCCCTAAGAGTCCTCACCACCTTTCCCATCCCTACCCATGAAAATAAACTGAATTACAGCTAAAAAAAAAAGTTTCATTCATGTTTTCACAAGTGGTCCCCCGAATCATAGATATAATACACAGTGATTACAGTCCTGAGTACAGGACTTTGAAGTTTGCCAGAGCAAGAGAGACAATGATCTTTCTCAAAAAGATATACTAATATTCTTTTATACCTGAAAAATATACCAATTTTTAGAGGGGGAAAAAAGTAAATAAAATTCTCTAATTAAAAAAATTTTTAAATATAGTCAATTTGTCATTTAAAAATATTAGCACCAGACCTCTGGGGTAGGATGGCAGACTGAATACATGTACTTAATTTTGTTCTCTCCCCAAATCCCACTTACAGACAGTAAAGGTTTTTTGTTTCTTGTTTTTTTTTTAAAGGATGTAAATCCGTAAGAATAGAGAAAACAGCAACAAAGTTTTGGAAGCTAAAAAGTAGATGGTGCAGTGGAACTAGGATCAGACGTGAGAAAATGGAATCTCAAGTCTGCAGAGGGGAAAGCAAGAACCAATCTGATTGACCCCACACAATTCTCAAAGGTCTCAGCATGGGCAGTACCAGGTGTCTGGACTTGGGAGTGAGAGTTGGTGGGTTGAAACAAGGAAGACCAAGGTGGGAACTCTGAGAAGTCACTCATGCTACGAGGCACCTGGTGCTCCCCAACCTGCAGAAGTCTGGAGGTTTATTCTCTGGAAAGGTTATGCCAAGGGCTTTGACAGGGGGTGCCAGGGCCAGCTGAGGGAAATTGAGTCTATATTTACAGAATACTGGAAGCAGAGACCCCCCCCCCAGTCCCCCCAACTCAGCTCCCACAACAAGGGCAGCCAGAAACATCCTTCAGCCAGATTGGAAGGCTCCTCTCTAGAGAAAGTAAAACAATTCCAGAAGCACATAAATGTATGAACCTAGGAGAGGGTCCCCAACAACTAGTCTATCCAAACTATCTCATGTAGCTCAAAATTGACAGGACTCAACTGTGTGCTCAGTATTTCCAATCAGCTTTTTACCCCCCAACTTTTATCATGAACAGAAAGCCAAGAACTACCAGATATATGATAAATTCCTCTATTAGAGAGGCTAAAACCCAAACAAAGAGGAAAAGGGAGCTTAGGGGAAGCAGAAACTATGCAGAGATTTTTTTTAAATTTTTAATATATCAATAAATCTTTTGAGAGCTAACAGAAAATATTGTATCCATGAAACAACAAAAACAAAAAGATGTTATTAAAACAATAAAAAGTAACATTCAGAAAACTAAAAAAAGTCTTGATTAGTAAAAACATGGTAGCAAAATGAGGAAGCTGATAGAAAGAATGGCAGATCAAGCTGAGGGAAACTCTCAGAAAGTGAAGATAAAAATAGGTGAGAAAAAAATCAGAGAATCCAAATAGCAGAAGTACCAGAAAGAGAGAACAGAAAATACAGGGAAAAAAATCATCATTGAAATTATTCAAGAAGATTTCCTAGAACTGAAAGATGTAAGTTATCAGAAAGGACCCCCCAAGTCCCCAGCATAACATAAATACAATCTCATAATAACATATCATTTTGAAATTTCAGAAAACTGGGGGCAAGAAGAACTTCCTCCTAATTCACAGTTACATAAAAAGGATTATGAATCAGAATGACTTTAGACTACTCAGCAGCAACACTAGAAGCATGGAGATAAGCAATCAGAAATCTAAGAGAAAATAATTTCCAACCTAGAATTTCATACCCAGCCAAACTATCAGTCAAGTATAAGCAGAGGAAAAAGAATTTTCAGACACAGAAAAACTCAAACAATTGATCTTCCATATGCTCATTCACAAGAAGTTACTAGAAGATGACCGCTATCAAAATGAGAGAGCAGACTCATAGGATGGCACTGTATTCAGAAACAGGAGTTCCAACAGAGAAGAGAGATAAAGGAGGATGAATGGAGATCCTGGGATGACAGCTATGCACAGGAGTAGAGGGTGACCACCCAGACTGGAGCAATGTGACTAAGGACATGTTGAAAGCCGTCATCACCAAGAACCCCACAGCCGCTGCACCTAGTTTCTAACCTGAGGTCAGAACACTGGGGTGAACTTATCTCAGAGTCTTAGCTGTGCTTGGCTCATCTTGACCATGAACTTGGCCGTGAAGTTGCTGCTCTCCCCTCCTCAGACTGCTGCTTCACCCTCCAGAAGTACTCTATTTTGACCTACTCCTGAGGGCTAGAGGAAGGCAGTGATCAGTTTAGACATTTAAATAGAGCTGCTCAGTCCTCTAAAGCATCCCTGACACATATTACAACCGTGAGAAAAGCAGGCACCTAAAGTCAGATAGTGATTACTTCTGGTGGGGAAGGAGAGAGACGCACTTGGGGAGGAAGGAACAGGGAGCTCCTATGGCACCAGCAATCTTCTGATTCTTAACCTGTGACTAGGTGACATTTTCCTAGTCTTTAACCAGGACATATGTCTTTACATACTCTTCTATATGCAAGATACATTCTACAATAAAGTAATTTAAGAGATTAATTCTAATGAAAATGTTGGAAGCAGGAATGTTTTCCCTCCTGTTTAGGGGTAACCCCCCGCCTTGTTCTTTCTCTGTAAAGTCCTGCACTTCATTTCACAGTGAAAAACATAATTGTTTACCTTTATGAAGTAATATGTCCATCTGTGAGATCTGGGTATACTTTCTGTAAAGACTTTGAGAATCTCCTTTGCATTTTCACAATTTCAGGCATAAATTATATCACCTCTTAAAACTGATGTGAAGACCAGATTAAATTAAGGACCAGAAGTTCCCCATCTCTGGCTTAAGGCCCAGGTCTAGGGTCATTAGACTTTCAAGAAATGTGCAATGTACTGATTAAGAGTTTGGGCTCTGGGAGTTCCCTGGTGGCCTAGTGGTTAGGATTCGGCGCTTTCACTACAGAGGCCCCGGTTCAATCCCTGGTCAGGGAACCATCCCGCATGCCACACAGCGTGGCCAAAATACAAAGAGAAATAAATAAATAAACAAACAAACATTAAAAAAAAGAGTTTGGGCTCTGGAACTAGACTATCTGGAGTGATTATCAACTCTACCAATGGTGTAACCTTAAGGCAAGATACCAATCGCAACCTCAGTTTCCCCATTTGTAAAACAGAAATAATCATACTACCTACCTCTCGTTGCAAGAAGTAAATGAATTAACACATGTGAAGTACATGAAACAATGCCTGACATATATTAAGTGCTCAATAAAGACTAGTTGCTATTATTATTACTATCATATAGATAAGCAACTGTCTTACTATGTGTGGCAACCATCTTTCTACAAAAGAAGTTATTTCCATCCAAAGGTCCACAAGTGCCGGGCCTTGCTGTGGTCAGTCCCTCTCCCCATGGCCTCTTGGTGTTCCACAACTATCACTGTCTTTTAATCCGCCTCTGCTTGCAGATGCAAAGTTTGGATGAAGCAGGTGGTGTTTGTAACAACTTGTCTAAGCCTTCTCACACTCAGGACTGAGACGTGGTAAAAGTGGCAGACTTAACTTGCAGGTGGGCTGTCCAAACAGCACCACTGCCTCCTTCACCAACTGGCATCATGAAGGGCCTCCTCTCAGCAGAGCCAACACACAGGTGTGAGAGATGACTCCCTGTAAACACACAGGACTCAGGGCCACAGTGGGGTCTGGGGCAAACAGCACTGGACTGGGAGTTGGGAGAACTGGGTTCCAACTGCAGCTCTGTGTGACTCAGGCAAGGCCAGGTAACCTCTCTGTGCCCGTTTTCTCACCCACAGAATCAGGCACCCCATGCAACATTCCCGAGTTCTGGAATCCTCAGTGCATGCTGGTTTACCCTTAAATATGAAACCATTATTTCAGGGCGGAAGGGAGGTCAGTCACAGGGCAGTGAGTCTTCTGAAAACACAACCCATCGTCCAAAACTGACTTTGGAGCTGGTGCTGACCTGCACAGGCTTCCATCCCCATGTCTAGGCAGGGCCTGTAACAATGTTATCACTTTTTAAAACATATGCCTAAACTAGTTCCTACTGCAGACAACTGGCAGGTGCCCAGTTAATAGATTATTCCACCAGACAGTTGAATGCATTGGCCATTGGTCAAAAATGAGGTCACTGCAATCCTATGTGCTATAATTGGAAAAGCCTGATGAGAAACAATTGTCTATTTTGTAACAAATAGGAACCCATATTCTGGTCTCCCTAAATTTGCCTTGCTTGGTGTGTGGTTCGGGAGCAAAGGAAGATCGTGTTCAAGGTCAAGTTGGCTCTGCTCTTTGACTCATCTGTTGTGCACCTGACTGTCCATGTGTGTTTCACATCAGCAAATCCCCAACCAGATTCCAGATGACCTGCTGGAATTTCTGGCCAACATCGCCAGATCCCTGGTCTTGCTGTCAAACCTGCACAGTTGGAAAAAACGGGTCAGGAGACTCCTGTCCCAGCCATCTGGACACACATACTCAGGGGATATGTGTAATATGAAGCACATGTGCTTTTCTCAAAAACAAAAATAAAAAAAGGTTTTAAGGGACACAGAGCTCTTATTACCGGAGGCTGTGGTGTCCTTCTAGCAGGCAGGCAGGCATTCCCAGACAGAACTAACCCTGCTGACCCGCTGCAGGTGAGACCTGCACTTTGATTTTACAAGTGATTCATCCACACATTTTTGTCAAGTATTTAATGTCTACCTAAGTAAGCATCTCTACTCACTGCAAACAAAAATCCAGGAGGAAAACTTTCAAAGCCACAGTTTCTTCTCGGCTGCAACCCTTCCTTCCTTCCTCCTTCCCAAGACCGTCTGACTGAACTTGAACCTGACCCTGCCCTGGGCTGGGCACTCCACACAGGCATTGTGGTTCCTCCCGCCAGCTGCAGCCTGTGCAGACAGAATACCTGAGAACCACGGCCAAAACAGGAAGGCCGGCGCCTCTCTGAAGGGAGGCCTGGGGAGTATCCGTCTCCCAGGCGACTGCAGATAAGAGATGAAGGGGCCGGACTTTCCACACCTCCAGTTACGTTCCAGAGCCTTCCCTTGCCCAGTCAGCCCATCTGATTCATTTTTCATTCATTCACCCAACACACGTATTGAGCACCACTGGTGTAAAGCCCTGAGCCGGGGCATGGGCACAAAGCAGGTTAAGAGGAACCTCTATCTCAGGGGCCCTAGTGTTGTGACAGCCACTTGGGGGTGCCCCTGGCACCTTGCATGCCTCGGGGGCCTCCAGGGAAGCCTCTGCAATCCCAGTGCAGATCCCACCAGCAGGGTCCCTGAGACAATGTCATGACAAGCAAAGCAAACAGAGGGCTTGAGTAGGGGAGTGGGCAGACGATCACCCTGCCCAGCCCCCTCTCCCAGGTTTCACCTTTTTCCCTTAGCACAAGCTGGGGCTTCCAGATGCAGGTCCACTTTCCGGTCCCAAGAACATGTCCTGTCACAGAAGACTGGCAGGCTGCCCGTGGTGAATAAATTTTTCAAGACTAAATCATCAACACTGCCCAATTCTGGATCCTCCAAAAGCCTGCTCATTACCAGTCTGCAACAGGAGTGTCATTAACTAGACAGTAACTAACTTCTATCCATGATGGCAAAATCTGTGTTTTACAGAGAGAGATTAGGGCAGTAATAAGGACCCCAGGCTGGGCCAGAAAGCCCCATACTGTAGCTCATACCAAGGATCCAGCCATGGATAGAGGTAGAGGGAAGGAAGGAAGGGGATCAGAGGAGGAAATGAGAAAATGAGGGAGGAAAAAAAAGGAGTCAGAAAGGTACGGTGAGTAAGAAAAAGAAGAGAGCAGGAGCAATCTAAAGGGCTTAAAACGCCACTTGCTGCTTCCCATCCCTCTATGGCCGCAAATTCCAGGAGACAGTCTGATGCCCCCACCAGGAGCCCTGTGGTCCTCGTACATTTCTGAACTAACACAACTTCCCAAGGAGTCACCTAAGAAAGTGGCGGAAATTCCCGCCCATGCTAGGGTCAGGTCATCTGAGGCCGACAATGTGGAGGGCAGAGGGCTGAGCGTCCGGGCTCCCAGACGAGCCTCAGGCCATGCTCTCCAGGGAGAGGGGCGGTGCCTGAGGATCAGAGGTGAGCGTCCTGCCTTGAAATCCGTGCTGGTCAGCTAGCTCCTGCTGCCTCTGTCCCTGGTGGCATGTGGGAACCACGTTTTAGCCACTGCAGTACCTAGTTCCAGCTCCTGAACTCGCCTCACAGTCCTCTACCTCCACAGTCTCCTGCTTCCCCGGCAAGCTCTGAGCCCCCATAGTTCTTTTTTTAATTAATCAATTAATTAATTTATTTATTTATTTATGGCTGCGTTGTGTCTTCGTTGCTGCATGCGGGCTTTCTCTAGCTGCCAGCGAGCAGGGGCTACTCTTCGTTGTGGTGCGCGGGCTTCTCACTGTGGTGGCTTTTCTTGTTGTGGAGCATGGGCTCTAGGTGCACAGGCTTCAGTAGTTGTGGCTCACAGGCTCTAGAGCGCAGGCTCAGTAGTTGTGGCACACGGGCTTAGTTGCTCCGCGGCATGTGGGATCTTCCCGGACCAGGGCTCGAACCCGTGTCCCCTGCATTGGCAGGTGGATTCTTAACCGCTGCGCCGCCAGGGAAGCCCTGAGTCCTCATAGTTCTGAGCAGGCAGGAGAGGGCCCACAGAGGTTGACAGGGTGTCAGACCCCCTTGAACTGCAGGAGAAGGGGAGCAGTAGAGAATTCTTGGTGGAGGAGAACAATTCCACCACCTTCCTCCGAGGGTATGCCCAGAGCCAGGAAGTAACTGGAAGCACCATGGAATAGCACTTTGGAGCCCAGAGTTCTGGGTTCATAGTTTAGCTGAGCCACTGACTTTGCAATCTCAGGAAAGTCGCATAACCTCTCAGGACTTCAACTTCCTTGTCTGTAAAATGGGAATAACCATCTCACCCACAGTACTAGGCTGTTTCAAGAATAAAATAGATAGTTTGTGTGAAGCATCTGACACAGAGCTGGTGCTCATTACATCCATGCACACAAAGAAGCAGGTTCTGCCACATGTATGGCCCTTGGCTGACTGCTGGTCAAGTGAGAAACAAAGAGGAAAGAGGAGAAGGCCCTCGCCTTCAGGGGCTAAGAGTGAGTACTTCAGTCGGGTCTCCAGGACTCTGCCAGCCTGAGCAGTGAGGTGCTTGGCCCATCCTGTTTGGTTTTTACTCCACTGAGCCTGAGTCAAAGAGGCCTACGTGACCAGGGCTCTTAACCTTGGCTGCACATGGAATTATCGAGAACACTTGAAAGATACAGACCAAGAGGCCCCGCCCCAGTGATGCTGATCCACTTGGTCTGGCGTGAGGCCTGGGATTCTTTGTTTCCCTGAGGCTTCCCTGGCGCTTCTAATGTGCAGGCAGGGTCGAGAACCTCAGGGACAGAGGCCGGGGCCCTCATTTAAAGAGCTCATCAGCAGGGCTGAGAAGACATTGTTCCCTCTCTGCTGGACCAGGAAAGGGGCTGGGTACCAAGGCCTGGGTTCTTGGAAATTACTTCACCTCTCGGGGCCGCTGTTCCTGCATCTGAGATGGAGAAAATAAGCCTGCCCAGCCTCCCTCACAGGGTCACCTGTGAGGGTTACACGAGATGGTGTGTATAAGGCACCACCTCATAAGTAAAATGCAGACGCCAGGACTCCACAAACCATTCTGCATGAAGGAGTCCAGGTTTCCTCCTAGTCCCTCTGTGGGCGGAGAGGAAAGGCTGAGGGAGCTGCCCTGGGACAAGGCTCCCCAGACCTCAGAGGCCAGAAAACAAACAGCCAGAATCACGACTCCACACAGAGGCCATCCTGGGCACTGCAGGGCCCCTCCAGGCAGGCCTTCCTCAGCGGTGCCTGGAAAACCCTTCCCAGCAAAGCCACGCAGCCCTGCAGAGATGCCGTCGCACATGGAGGGAGAGAAGCCCACAAGGAAGGCTCGGGAAGCTGCCCAGGCGGGAGGATGATGCTACAGGGTCATGGTGGCAGCTGGGCCACTGTCTTCATCTCAGAAGGAGAATGGGGCCCCAGGAAAGGGGGCCCCTGGGCAGATGTTCCAGAGTGAGGGTGTCCGCAGACGAGCCATCTTCATATGCTGGGGCAGAAGAGGCTGCAGTGTGGCATCACCATCTTGCACTCAGTGTGCTCATTCCTGCACAAATATTTACTCAGCGTCTGCTAAATGCCAGGCACTGTGCTTCCCAGGAAGGTCCCACGTCTCTTCTCAGTGGCCACAAGTGCAAGCCGACAGCGAGTTCCAGAGAACAGCCAAAGCCTTTATGTGTTCATCACACCCTGAGTGGAACAGGGAACAGTCACCTGAAGAGTTTCTGGGGTGTATTCTTGCGTAAAGAACACACATTTTGGGCTTGCTTGGTGGCGCAGTGGTTAAGAATCCGCCTGCAAATGCAGGGGATATGGGTTCGGGCCCTGGTCCGGGAAGATCCCACATGCCGTGGAGCAACTAAGCCCGTGCACCACAACTACTGAGCCTGTGCTCTAGAGCCCGTGAGCCACAACTACTGAGCCCACGTGCTGCAAATACTGAAGACCGCGTGCCTAGAGCTCGCGCTCCGCAACAAGAGAAGCCACCGCAATGAGAAGCCCGCGCACAACGAAGAGTAGCCCCCGCTCGCCACAATTAGAGAAAGCCCATGTGCAGCAATGAAGACCCAATGCAGCCAAAAATTTTAAAAAAGAAAAAGAAAAAATAGATACACCCCAAGTCCCTTAGCTTGGCAGACAAGGCCTTCCGTGAGCTGGTTCTGCCTCTCCTCACACCCTGAGCGCTCTCACTGTTTAATAACATATAACTCTCTTGGGTCTTTTTATAAGCTGCCCTTCTTGCAAGATGTGCTTCCTTCTCTTCTTCTGCTGGCTAAATCCTGTCTCTCCTCAACACTCAGCTCGGAGGGAATCTCCTTTCCTGACTCTCAGGCTGGGTTGAGAGCCTCACCCCACCCCCAGAAGCTCCCAGGTTCCCTGTGTAAACCCCTGTCATATTACTTGCCACTGCTCAGTAACGGTTTACTTGTCTGAGTCTCCCATGACACTGTGAGCAATTAAACTAAATGAAATGACACATGTCATAACATGGATAAATCTCAAAAACATGTTGGCTGAGAAAAGCAAACTACAAGATAATTCATGCATCTACCATTCAAATATTTATCAAATGAAAGGATCCATGCAGTATGATTAAATGTATACAACAAACACTGAACAATAGTAGAAATCAACTGTCTACATACGGTGGAAAAATTAAAACGTACAGCCAGGACATACATCAGCTTCAAGATAGTGGTCGCCTGGGGAGAAGAGGGAGTGGTTAAAAGTGCAGCTTAAACTATGTCTGTAATGCTTCATTTATTTTTATTTTTAATAGAGATCTGAAGCAAAACTGGCAAAATATTATCCATGAAGTTTGGGGTGTGGATAGATAAGTATCTGTTATATTATTTCCTGTAGAGCTGAAGTACTTCATCAGTATATTTAAAAAATTTTAATGAGGAACCAGAGTCTCAAATGCCCTCATGAACATCCCGGGAGGTCTGAGCAGACTGCTGCAGCCTCTTACCTCAACTGAACTCCCCGGGCCTGGCCGCCGCACTGAGCTGGGCAGGAAGGTAACCTGGAGATGTAAACATTACTTTTATCCTCATTTTCACCGATGAGAAAACCGAGGCTTAGAACATCTGACATTGCTCAGGCCACACAGAGGCTCCTAGATTTTAGACCGTGTCATCTGCTTGTACGTTCTCCCCTACTATTTCATCCAAGAGCAAGAACTTAGGTTAAATAGAGCGTGGTAAAGAAAATTCCAGAAATAGAAACAGAGGTGCATTCATATGTATTTATAAACCAGTGAGTAGACATATTCTGGGGAAGAAGAGGGTTCAGAGAGGTGCCAAGCTGGAGATACAACCAAGTAAGTAATTTAGCACTTACTGAATGAAATAATGAAGCTTACTGAATGAAACCCAAACGGGTTTGGGTTTTGTCCTGTAGTCCATAGAAAACTACTGGAGATGTTTAAGCCGGGGAGCAACATAAGCAAAGCACTGTTTTAGGAAAAGTAATCTGGCTTCAGTACATAGGAGATGTTGGTTGCCTATAGGAGATGGTGGGAAGGTTCTGGAGGGATCAAGTTAGATTTGCAAATCATCTAAGTGGCCCACGTAAGAAATGATATCTGCTGATCTAAGGTGAGAGCTGTGGGATTGAAAAAGATAGGAGGATTAAACCTAGACAGAGAAATAAAAGTTAACACCAAGCTTTCCAGGCTTGGGGAAATTCAGAAGATAAGCTAATTATTTGCTTATTGTTTTTTGTGGGGGGAGAGGGTGAGGAGGAGACAATAAATAAAGGGAAGAGAAAGAAATTGAGTAGTTCAGTCTTGCTTGTCTCTAATTCAAGGTGACGTTCAGACATCCAGGTAGTGATCCACTAGGAGCTGGTGCTACGGGAGCTGAGTTCAAGGAAGCTGGAGAAGCAGGTGAGAGCCACCTGAGCGTCAGTGATGGCGGAAGGCTCTCTGAAGGAGAGAGCACAGAGAGAAATACTGACGGCAGAAGACTGACCCTGGGCCCCCTGCCCACATCAGGGGACAGGAAGACTAAAAGGAGAGCCAAGACAGTGCTGTGTCCTAGAAGAAATAGGAAGACTGAAGGTCTGTGTCTCCCCACCTCCAAATTCACATGTTGAAACCTAACCCTCAATGTGATGGCATTAGGAGGCGAGGCCTCTGGGAGGTGATTAGTTCACGAAGGTGGAATCCTCATGAATGGGATCAATGCCCTTATAAAAGAGACCCCAAAGGGCTTCCTCACCCTTCCTCCATGCGAGGACACAGTGAGAAGACAGCTGTCTACGAAGCAGGAAGCACGCCTGCGCCACACATCAAATCTGCCGGTGCCTTGGACTTCCAGCTCTGAAACTGTGAGAAATAAATACCTGGTATTTATAAACCACCCAGTCTACGGTACTTTGTTACAGCAGCCTGAATAGACTGAGACAGCTGTCAATGGTGCGAAAGGGGTCAAGAATAAGAAAGAGTAAAGGTTCTGGATTTGGGAAATTTCACAGACAGCAGAGTCAGGCATGTTGGACCCACTCCTTTTATAGCTCCTGAGCTGTGGCCCTGGCCTTCTTACAAGCAAGCACAAGCCCCCTCCCTCACCAGGCAGAACCAGCTCCCACCTGCCGGCTCAGCACGAGGGAAGCCGTGCTGGCCACGGCTGTGCACTGCCCAGCAAGCCACCCCAGTGGAGGTGGCCAAGGCAGACCGGCGTGTACAACATGGGCGTGGGAGTGGAGGGTACTGAAGAGCTGGGCCAGGCAGCAGTCTTCCTAGAGAGCCAAAAAGTGAGGCTTGGAGATGCACCATTTCATTTTTAAATGTAGAACAAAGAATTAAAATGTGCCACATGTCACTTTATTTTCTAAAACGTATTTTCTCTCTATCGGCCTGACTTCTCCAGCAATAAAATCGTTTTGGCATGACACTCATCTCACATAAATGAAAATATAATCCAAGAAAACGGTACTGTAGGAACTTTAAGCCAAGCAAATGCCTGACAGTACCTTGTTTAAATTAAGTCGTCCTGCTGTTTAGCTTTTTACAGTAATGCAGCTCTGTGTCTCCACAGAGCCTTGTGCAATGATGCATGTTTTGGAAGAAGCAGGCGAGGAGGTGGGAAAGGAAGAGGCCCCGAGCTGCCTGCCTGCAGGCTAAGGAGTCAGGAGGTGAGGAAATGGAGGTGATGAGAATATCCACTCTCAGGGGAAGCTTGGAGATGATATAAGAGATATGACACAGAGGCTTGAGATGTAGGGATGAGATATGGCACAGCGGTTTGAGTGGAGGGGAGGACGTGCCAGGTGAAAAACACCACACTAAAGGCAAGTGTGCATCCTGAACATGAGGCCCCCAGCACTGTCCCCCACCTCCACCCTGCTCTCAGGACTGTGGCAGCCAGGCGTGCCCCTGGCAGGAGACTGGAGAACTTTCTGGAGAATATGAACTGCACCAGAGGAAAGACCTACAGAAACTGACACTTGGGAGACTTCTGATGAAAGAGCCCACTTTGCCACAGCATCACCCCACAGTGATGCCCTCCTGCCAACCGCCACCCACTCTGCACGTAGACTTCGAATCAGCCTCTCAGGGCCTCTTCCTTAAAAATGAAGGAACGACCAAGGACTATAAGAGAGCTCTGGAGACAGCTTGCAGCAATTAACTCAGAAAACAAAACAGGATCTAACAGAAACAAAGAAGCCTGGAAAAAAACAGGTGATATAGAGGGGAGAACAAAATTTCAAAAGAAAATAAAACCCCTATAATTTATAGGTTGAAAGAGTCAAAAGGAGATATTATAACCATAAAACAAGAACAGGATATGATTTTAAAATTAACAGAGAACAACAAAGAGCTCATGGAAATTAAGGATAGCCAAAACCAAAAATTCAGTTAAAAGGTTGTAAGTAAAGGTGAGGAACTCTCCCATAAAGTAGGGTGGAAAAAAAGGAATAAACTATAGAAGAAAGATTAGAAATATAATGATAACAGAAGGTTCAAACCATGCGCTCCAATATCTATCCAACGAGCCAGAATTCAAGAAAATTTTAAAAAACAAAGCCAGAGAAAACAAAGAAGAAACTGTCGCAGAAATCACTGAAAATTCCAAATGGAAAGTGCTTGGTCCAATTAATAAAAAATTTCATTATGCAATTTTAAATCTCAGGGTAAAGGGAAGATCTTAAGCGCTTTGAGGAGAAGAAACAGGTTACCTACCAAGAGGAGAAATCAGAATGGCACTAAACTCCTAGATGCTGCTGAATGGTAGAAGGTAGAGCAACAGTGACTTCAAAATTCATGATTCATGTTTATTTCCCCACAGCAAGCAATCCTCTGGCAATTCAGCGTGGTCTCCCACAATTCAACTTAATTCGACACTATCTACCTGGAGACAGCATCAGATCCCACAACTGAGGGCTCCATCCTACAAGACTGTCCCCTCCCCTTCAGATGGCACTCGCAAGTCCAGGCTGTCTGTCACCTGTGCTTCTGACCCACAGGCTATTGGAGGTTTCAAAGATCCCTTCCCTGGGTTCAGTTAGTTTGCTAGAGTGGCTCACAGAACTCAGAGAAACATGTTTCTTAGTAGATCACCGGTTTACTACAAAGGGATATAACTCAAGAACAGTCAGATGGAAGAGACGCACAGGGCAAGGTACGGGGCTTCCGTGCTCTCTCTGAAAGCCACTGTCTCCTCATCTCCATGTGTTTGCCAACCCAGAAGCTCTTCACACCCAGTCCTTTAAGGTTTTTACGGAGGCTTCGCTACACAGGCACGACTGATTAGATCACTGGTCACTGGCATTTGAACTCAATCTCCAACCACTCTTCTCTCCCCTGAGGTGGGGGAGGGGGGGTATGAAAGTTCCAACCCCCAGATCACAAGGTTGGCTCCACTGGCAACCAGCCCCCATCCTGAGATGCTTTCCAAAAGTCACCTCATTAACATAAAAAAAGATACCTTATAGTTCTCATCACTGGAAATTCTAAGGTTTTTAGGAGCTCTATGCCAGGAACGGATGAAGACCAAATACATACATATCTTATTATAAATCACAATATTACATAAGGGAAAATGATTTTCAGCCTACATTTTTATATCTCCTACCAATAACATGTGAAAGTGGAAAAGTGACATATTCCGTTGTAGACAGAAGAGGATGATCTGGGATCCAGACAACAGGGACCAACACCAGGGAGCAGGGAAGGCAAGTACCAGTATAACAGCTGTGATCAGGCCCGAGACTGTCCATCCAGGAGAAGGACAATGAGGAGGGAGTCGCCAAGAGAAAACATAACATAGGGAGCACTGAGGAAAATGCCTATAAGTATTTGAAAGCTCTACAGAGAATTTTTTAGAATGGCGATAATCACCTAGAAAAGAAAGCAAATGAAAAAATGGAATGTAGTGGGTTGACTGGTGGACCCCCAAAAGATATGCCCACGTCCTAATGCTGGGAACCTGTGAATGTGACCTTATATGGAAAGAAAAAAAGGTCTATGCAGATATAATTAAGGCTCTTGAGATGAGATTATCCTGGATTATCCAAGTTGGACCCATTTCCAGTGACAAGTTTTCCTTATTAAGATACACACAGAGGAGAGATAAGAGGAGGAGAAGGCCACGTGAAGACAGAGGCAGAGACTGGAGTGAGGCAGCCACAAGCCAAGGAACTCCTGGAGCCATCAGAAGCTAGAAGAGACAAGGAAGCATTCTCCACAGGCTTTGAAGGGAGTGCGGCCCTGCCAACACCTTGATTTCAGACTCTGAGCCTCCAAAACTGTGAGGGAATAAATTTCTATTGTTTTAAGTCACTAAGTTTGTGGTAATTTGTTAAAGCAGCTTTATGAAACTAATACACGGAGTAAATTTAATTTTAGGAAAAGCTGAAAAATATACAAAAAGAAAGCAATCAGAGTACACGATATGACTCAAAAATTAGTATTTTTACTAGCCGTATTACTTTACTACATATAAAAATTAATTTTAAAAGAACAAATGACATGTTAGGAAAATTTTTTCAACATATATAACAAACATTGTCTAGACTGATATAAAGCCAAACAAATATCTGTTTTATGTTAAATTAATGGCTAAGGTAGAAGAGCTATAAATCATTAAAAAGTAAGAAAACCTAAAGGAAAAATAGGGAAAGAGTACAGACAATTCAAAGAAAAATAAATACAAGTGGCAATAAAAATATGAATAATATTACCCTCATTAATGATTTAAGAAAAGCAAAGTTTTAAGAAGATCACCATTTGTGCCCATCACATGGCAGACATTGAAAAGATTGAACATATCCAATACTGTCAAGGGTTTGGGGAATCAATAACTCTTAACATACGGTTACTGGGAGTTCAGAGTGGAAAAATATTATTTCAAGGCCATTTGGTAGAACCCAAAAAAATTTTAAATGTGCTTGATCGATGTCCTATGAGTTCTACTGATAAGCCTTGATCCTCCAGAAACAGTCCTTCAAATTTTGCACAAGGATATTCATGTCAGCAACTTGTAACAACAACACACTGGAAAAACCTAAGTATCCATCAATAAATTAATGTTTTATATGGAATATGGAAGACTAGGCAGGTGTTAAAAAAAAATGAGGGAATCCTAAATGTACTGACATTGCAGGGTGTCCAGGATACGTTATTGGTTGGGAGAGAAGGAGCAGCAAGACAATGTAGAATTACATTTTTACAAAGAACTATGTTTATACGTTTATGTATGTGCACATGTGCGTATGTGCTTGTACATGTATAGAAAATAGACAGGAAGGATGTTCCCCAATCTCCCTCTGGGGATGGCAGTGCGGAAATGGAGTAAGGGGAAAGAGCTTTCACTTTTTGCTTTATATTTCAAATTTAAAAAAATTTTTTACAACATAAAAACATTAATGTTGTCTTTGAAATAAAAGAAAAACTAAAATTTGACAAGTGTATTTAATTTGTTTTCTGATTTTAAAATTAACTGTTGTGGTTTTGAAATGTGTCTGCAAATTCTTTGATACTTCTCCATTCAAAAGGTGGAAACTAAATCCCCTCTCTTTGAATGAGGGCCTAAGTAACTCATTTCTAACAAATAGCTTGTGGTAAAAGCGCTGCTATGTGATTTCTGAGGCTAGATCATAAAAAGGATAACGCATTCTCTCTCTCTCTCTCTCTCTCTCTCTCTCTCTCTCTCTCTGCCCTCCCCCCGCCTCCCTCCCTCCCTCCCTCGCTCTCTCACTCTCACTCTCTCATTTGTTCTTGAGGAATCCAGTCACCCCATGACTTGAGGACACTTAAGCAGCTCTCTGGAAAGGACCACATGGAGAGGAACTGAAGCCTCCTGCCAACAACCAATAAAACTTGCCAGTCAGATCCACCAGCTCCAGTTATGCCTTCATATGTCCACAGCCCCTGAACCTCATGAGAAACCCTGAGCCAGAACCATTGACCAAGCTATACCCAAATTCCTGGCCCACAGAAAAGGCAAGAAATAATAAGTGTTTATTGTTGTTCTGTGCCACTAAATTTGGGGGTAATCTGTTCAAAAGCAATAGCAATGAATACCTACCAATCTCCCTCTGGAGAGTAGAAGTGGGGAAATGGAGGGTTTGTTTTTTTTTTCACTTCCTACATTTTTACTTTATACATTTAAGATTGTTTGGATCTTTAAAGTCATTTATATTTAAGGAAAGGGAAAGGAATAAAGTTAGACTTAAAAGTATTTCAAAAACTTTTTTTTCCTGACCTTAAAAATAACACTAGTGAAAAAGGACAAAGTTGGAGGACTGACACTACCCACCTCTAAGACTCACTATAAAGCTATAATAATCATAAAAGAGTGGTACTGGAGAATAGATAAATAGAGCAATAAAACAGAACAAAGAGCCAGAAATAGACTCACACAAATACAGGTAACTGATCTTTGACAAAGGAGCAAAGGCAATTCAATGAAAACAGGATAGTCTTTTTAACAAACGGTGCTGGAACGACTGAACGTCCACATGCCAAAAAAAAAAAAAAAAAAAAAAAAAAAAAAATCTAGATATTCACCGTATATTTTCCACAAAAATTAACTCAAAATGGATCATAGACCTAAATGTAAAACACAAAATTATAAGCCTTCTAGAAGATAACATAGAAGAAAATCTAGGTGATTTGGGGTTTAGTAGTGAGTTTTTAGGTACACCAGCAAGAGCATAATCCAAGAAAGAAAAAAACTGGTGTTAGACTTCATTACAATTAGAAACTTCTGCTCTGCAAAAGGCTCTGCTAGAAGAATGAAAAGACAAGCCACAGACTGTGAAAAATATTTGTAAAACATATATCTGATAAAGGGCTTATATCCAAAATATAAAGACTTCTTAAAACTCAACAATAAGAGGACAACCCAATTAAAAAATGGGACCTCACCCAAAATGATATACAGATGTCAAATAAGCATATGAAAACATGCTCAATATCATATATCCTAGGGAATTACAAATTAAAGTAACAATGAGATATCACTATGCCCCTATCAGAACGGCTAAGATCCAAGAAACTGACACCACCAAATGCTGACGAGGATGTGGAGCAACAGGAACTCTCATTTGTTGCTAATGGGAATGCAAAACAGTACAGCTACTTTGGAAGACAGTTTGGCAGTTTCTTACAAAGGCAAATATAGTCTTATCATACGATCTAGCAACCATGCTCCTAGGTATTTATTCAAATGGGCTTAAAAGTTACATCTTCATTAAAAACCTGCATACAAATGTTTATAGAAGTCTTATTCATAATTGCCAAAAGCTGGAAGCAACAAAAGTGTCCTTCAATAGGTGAATGGACCAAAAACAAAAAACAAACTGTAGTACACCTACACAATGGAATATTACTCAGTAACAGAAAGATATGAGTTACCAAGTCGCGCACACACACACACACACACACACAAAAACAAAACAAAAGACATGGAGAAACCTTGACTGCATAATGCTTAGTGAAAAAGAGCCAGGCTGAAAAGGCTCTATGCTGTATGATTTCAACTATATGACGTTCTGGGAAAGGCAAAATTATAGAGGCAATAAAAAGATCAGTGGTTGCCAGGAGTTCGGGGCTAGGGGTAGGGGACGGGGGTGAAATATATGGAGCCCAGGAATTTTTAAGGCATTAAAACTATTCTGTATGATACCGTAACGATGGATACATATCATTATATATTTGTCAAAACCCATAGAATTATACAACACAAAGGATGAATCCTCATCTAAGCCATGAATTTTAGTTAATAATAATGTGTTACTATTGGTTCACCAATTACAACAAATGTATCACACTGATGCAAGGTTTGATAGGGGAAATGGGTAGGGAAAGGAGAGAGAAAGGATATGGGGACTTCTGTACTCTGTGCTAATTTTCTATAAACCCAAAACTGTTCTAAAAACTGAAGTCTATTATTATTTTTTTAAATAGCACTAACTAATTGAAGGAAAAGTAGAAACAAGGTAATACAGTCACCCATACTCTCAGCAGAAAGATGACCACTGTTAACACTTGGGCTTAGTTCCTTCCAGTCTCTCTTCCAGTTTTTTTTTTCAAATGTCTACATGTATGTCATTTTCTAAAAGAGTTGAAATAATTCTGCTAAACCCATTCTGAAGGTTTATGGTCTAGTTTCAGTTTGGATTTTTAACTGCAAAGAAAGCAGCCCATATAAAACACCAGTGATACCAAAAACAGATTCTAGAGGGGCCAGTTACTATGGGAATAATTGAAAATAAATTTCATTTCTCACTACACCCTGGTAATGTACTGACCAGAAGGAAAGAGAAATATTTGGAGTAAGTCAGAAGAGCAGCCAAGAAAACTTCTAATCAAGAAGGCAAATACGACAGCCCACGGAGGTTTCCAAGAAGCTGGTAGCATCACCGTGCAATTTAACTACTTATGCTCTTGCAGCAACCATGTCAGCAGGCGGAAAGGACCCAGGCATGAAGTCTGGAGTGCTCTCTCGCTCTCGCTCGCTCGCTCTCTCTCTCTCTCTCTCTCTCTCTCTCTCTCTCCCCTTCACTGATAGTTTGATGGCCAAACAGCCAGCAGGTTTCTCTCAGGATGTGGGCTGTCTCTGCAGCGTGGTGCAAAGCCAGGAAAAAAATCACTCCTTCCCCCCAGTGGAGATGCTCCAAATGTTCAGCAAGCTGCAAGGCTCAGGCTGGACACTGCACTGGCCCTTAGCACTGGAGTGGGCCCTGGGGGCTCCCCGATGTACAGGGGTTAACATTTTAGATGTTAGATCATGGGGCAGTCTGGAGGTTCTGGGGGATGGACCACGATGCCAGAGGGTAGGGGGCACGCAGGGAGCTCAGATGAGTGACCTTTCCGGCAGAAGAATCTTAATAGATGAAAAAGCAATAAAGCCAGATGAGGGTGTACCAACTGAACTGTCACCTTCCCGCAACCAACACTTTTATGAAAGACGAGACTGTTTAGAACACACCCCAGGGGCAGCCTTGAAGGGGCAAAGAAGAGCCGCTATCATAGAAAGACAGTGGTATTGTTCCCACCTCAGGAAAGAGCTCAGCTTTATAGTCAAACAGATCCAGTTTCACACGCAGATCTGCCATGCGTTACTACAAATTATATAATCCCTGCTTTCCTCATCTGTTAAGTGGGTATAACTGTTCCTCCCCCATGAGGTTATGACAATGAGATAAGCCCTGTGAGGTGCTATAGCCAAAATGCCTGGCCCAGAAGTGCTCATCCAATACAGTGGCCGTCGCCGCCACCACCACCATTAGAGGTGGCTGGTCTGTGCTCTTGATCTCTTTCCTTTTTCTTTGTTGACACAGCTGGTGGCCCCAGCTCCCTTTCTCTGTCCATATTCCAATGTAGATGCCTAGTCACTATTGCCATAAAAAGACAAAGTACCCGAAGTGTGAAATATCAGGCAGTTATCTTTTTCCTACAGCATCCCAGGAATAGTTCCGTACTCTGGAGAAAAACAACGACTTTTGATGCCAAACCACCCCAAATCACAAAGCTACAAAATTATGGACACTTTGGGTAATAGCGTCTCAGTCAGAGCCTAGGATTTAGGATTAGAGTTGCCATGTATCCTCAAGGCTGCAGAAAATCCAGGGTTGGAGTAAACAGTGATTGATTGATTATCAATATATGACACCATTTCCAAATGGTACAAAAGAATACCCTGCTGTTTATTTCCTTTCTTTAAGCTTAGTTAATAGATTCATATTTTTGTTCTGAAAAAACTTAATATTGAAAACTATAGACAATCAAACACATATCTGTCCCGCTCTCCCAGAAATGACAATTGTTAACATTTGTTATGTTTGCAACAAGTCTTTTTTTAAAAAGAAATAAAATATGACAGATAAAATTAAAATCTATTTCCTTCCCTACTCCCAAATTTATTTCTTGCGTATAATCACTTTCATGAATTGATCTTTGTCAAATCCAGTTCTACTTAATTCTGGTCTTTATCTAAATTTTTTTTTTTTTTTTTTTAACGGCAAGTAAATAAAAAGAAACATGGGCAATGTGCCCGGTGAAGATGTCTATGTGAGGAGGGGCTTTCTGGCCTCTGAAACTGCACCATGACACACCCCTCAGCTGCTCGGGAACAGCACACACTCACTGCAGGTAAAGGCTATTGGGGGTCGTCTTGCAAACCCAGACCTACAAACATCTAGAAAGCAGTGCAGACGCCCCATAAGGCCATCTGCTGAACTCCAAAAGGCTTACCTGGGTCCAGGTGTGTGAAAGAGCCCACCACAAAGTCCAGCGTGGACACGGCCAGCAGGAGCAGCAGCAGCAGCTGGAGGCGGATTATCCATTTGACACCCGCTAGATTGATCCCCAGCAAGGCCAGAAGCACCGCAACTGAAATTCCTCGCACGGCCCAGAGATTCCTGAGGCTCAGCAGATCGGAGATGGATTCAGCGAAGCCAGTGATATACATGGCACCTGCAACACACTGACAGGCAATTCGAGGTAGGAAGAGTCAGCAAGAGAAAAAAGCAGCAGGGCTGCCCGGCACCGAGGACCCTGCTCACCTTCGGAATTCAACACCCAGGAACCATCATGGGGGTTAAATGAGCCCTTCCTGCTCAGGAGTCCTGCCTGGGGCCCTCTTTCTTCTCGTCTACATCTCTCCCACCATCCAGAGGGGAGAATGATTGTCGGTGGTAACTAAGATGAAAAGGTTGTGGAAGGAAGAAGATGGGATTCTGGGCCAAAGAGACCTATAGAGGCCCCTGTGAAGAATTAAATAGAGAACAGGAGCACAAGGGGGAGTCCCATTTCAAAGCCTTAGAAGGGCACTGAAGCAAACCTCAGTTTTTTCTCTATTTCTTTGCATGTCACTATTATTATTATTATTTTTTTTTTTTTTGTGGTACGCGGGCCTCTCACTGTTGTGGCCTCTCCCTCTGCGGAGCACAGGCTCCGGACGCGCAGGCTCAGCGGCCATGGCTCACGGGCCCAGCCGCTCCGCTGCATGCGGGATCTTCCTGGACCGGGGCACGAACCCGTGTCCCCTGCATCGGCAGGCGGACTCTCAACCACTGCGCCACCAGGGAAGCCCTATTTTTTAAATTACCTAAAACTCAGAAATAAGAAAAAAAAAAAAAGTGGGCAGCACGTCCTTCCAATGTCATATGGAACAAAGGCTACCCAAGGACTATCTAAGTGAATGTACTTAGTTCTACTCACTGTTAAATGTATCAAATGTCCCAGACTTAGTGAAGTTACATGTTAACTTATGGATTTTTTTCTTCCTGCAGAGATGTACAGAACTCCTGCCTGGTGGAACAGACAACACAAAAGATTAGGGTTTGTGGTCCTGTAAGACATTAACCAGTTTTGTAGCTAACCTAGCAATCTTATCCTTATATTTATTTATGAAATTGCTGAACTAGGAATTTATGGATTTGATCTGTATCCGTCGAGGGTCCATACCTCACTTCTCAACCTTAACATCTTACTGGCTCCTCCACTAATTAATGAGCTAAATAAACCCTTTGGCACATGTTTATTTTATATTTGCCTGAGAGTCATGATGCTACCTCTTAAAAAACCTGAAACATAATTTCAAATAAGCATTTGAAAATAACACCAGCCTCATTTTCCATAGTTCCTCAGCCCCCTTCTCTTATCGGGTTGGTCCCTTTACCCTCCCCCAGGGCCAGCAGGGCACTCTCATCACTGTCGCTCTGCACTTGTTGCTCTCTCAGGAAACAAACTATAGTCAAACCACAGTCAAGTTCCTCCTTTTCCATGAAGCCTTTCCTCATCCCCTGTTTTTGAATAAATACTACGCTTACTGATGGTACCTTGCAATTAATTATCTGGCTCTGTATTCTATTATTATTTCATGCATATAAGTTTGTTCCCCCCACACACACCAAGAACGCAAACATCTTTAAAAAAATTTTATGCTGATTGCGCCTTCTAAAATCCCCTGCATTTGCTAACTACGTTGCAAACAATCTATAAATACTTCATGATATGTTGACTGTATGAAAAATGCTCCGGGAAGCAGACACCATTAAGTTCTAGTCCGTTAATATAAAGACAAGAAGGCTTATACAATTTCTGTGTTTGAGGGGAGCTCACCAAGGAGGCTCCATTCGTCACTGAGATCGGCTCACTTTGCAGCTATAGACATAACATCATTGTCGGTATTCCCCAAATTTAGAGTAGGCATTTCTGTCTGTATTTGGGTGAGGGGGGGAAGCCCAATAAATGTAGGGGAGGGCTTCCCTGGTGGCGCAGTGGTTGAGGGTCCGCCTGCCGAGGCAGGGGACACGGGTTCGTGCCCCGGTCCGGGAGGATCCCACCTTCCGCGGAACAGCTGGGCCCGTGAGCCATGGCCGCTGAGCCTGCGCGTCCGGAGCCTGTGCTCCGCAATGGGAGAGGCCACAACAGTGAGAAGCCTGCGTACCGCAAAAAAATAAAAAATAAAAAAATGTAGTACTGATTATCGTTTGTACAGGCATCACTTTCCCAGGTGTCTGAGGTCTCTCACATGCAGAGGGTGATGCCAGAACTTGAATATGACTGTTTGCACCTGGAGCTTCCAAACCGATTACTGAAGTAACCCCAGTAGCGCCCCTCTCTCAGGTTTGTACCTAAAATCACTTTTTAGCCCAAAGATGCCAGTAACAAAAAAAAGGAAAAGCTCTGGAGGATATGTGACAAGAGCACAGTGGTCAGAAGCATAGCCTATGAAACCAAACTACCTAAGGCCAAATGCTGTGGCTCCCAGCCTTAGCTGTGTGACTTGGGAAAATGTTTCAACCTCTCTGTGGCTCATGTCTGCCTCTGTGAAACACAGATAATAATAGCACTTACTTCAAAAGGTTGTTGTGAGGAATAGAGAGCCCAGAAATAAACCCACACACCTACATTCAATTAACCTTCAACAAAGGAGGCAAAAATATACAAGGGGAAAAAGGACACTCTCTTCAGCAAGTGGTGTTGGGAAAGATGGACAGCCGCATGTAAATCAGTGAAGTTAGAACCCCTCTTACCTTACACAAAAATAAACTCAAAATGGCTTAAAGACTTAAACATAAGACATGATACCATAAGACTCCTAGAAGAGATCATAGATGAAACGTTCTCTGACATAAATCATACAAATGTTTTCTTAGGTCAGTATCCCAAGGCAACAGAAATAAAAACAAAAATAAACAAACAGGACCTAATCAAACTTACAAGCTTTTGCACAGCGAAGGAAACTATAAGCAAAATGAAAAGACAACCTACAGAATGGGAAAAAATATTTGCAAACAATGCGACCAACAAGGGCTTAATTTCCAAAATATACAAACAGCTCATACAACTCAACAACAAAAAAAACAAACAATGCAATCGAAAAATGGGCAGAAGACCTAAACAGACATTTCTCCAAAAAAGATATACAAATAGCCAATAAGCACATGAAAAGATGCTCAAATCACTAATTATTAGAGAAATGCAAACCAAAACTACAATGAAGTACCACCTCACAATGGTCAGAATGGTCTTCATTAAAAACTCTACAAATAACATATGCTAGAGAGGATGTGGAGAAAAGGGAAACCTCCTACACTTCGTGGGAATATAAGTTGATGTAGCCACTATGGAAAACACTATGGAGGTTCCTCAGAAAACTAAAAACAGAATTACCATATGATCCAGCAATCCCACTCCTGGGCATATACCCAGACAAAACTCTAATGCAAAAAGATATATGCACCCCTATGTTCACAGCAGCACTATTCACAATAGCCAAGACATGGAAACAACCTAAATGTCCATCAACACATGAATGGATAAAGAAGATGTGGTACATATATACAATGGAATACTACTCAGCCATAAAAAAGAATGAAATAATGCCATTTGCAGCAACATGGATGGACTTAGAGGTTACCATACTAAGAGAAGTAAGTCAGAAAGAGAAAGACAAATAATATCACTTATATGTGCAATCTCAAATATGACACAAATGAATCTATCTATGAAATAGAAACAGACTCACAGACATAGAGAACAGACTTGTGGTTGCCAAGGGGGAGGTGATTGAGGGAGGGATGGAGTGGGAGGCTGGGGTTAGCAGATGTAAGCTATAATATACAGAATGGATAAAGGTCCTACTGTATAGCACAAAGAACTAAACTCAATATCCTATGATAAACCATAATGGAAAAGAATATTAAAAAAAGAAGAATGGATGTGTATATGTGTGTATACACACACACACACACACACACACACACACACACAACTGAATCATTTGGCTGTACAGCACAAATTAACACACTATTGTAAATCAACTATACTTCAATTTAAAAAAAAGATAATTTAAATAGCAACAAAAAGAAGAAGAAGAAACCACCTTTAAAAAAAAAAGGTTAGGGCTTCCCTGGTGGCGCAGTGGTTGAGAGTCCGCCTGCCGATGCAGGGGACACGGGTTCGTGCCCCAGTCTGGGAAGATCCCACATGCCGCGGAGCGGCTGGACCCGTGAGCCATGGCCGCTGGGCCTGCACGTCCGGAGCCTGTGCTCCGCAACGGGAGAGGCCACGACAGTGAGAGGCCCACGTACCGCAAAAAAAAAAAAAAAAAAAAAGGTTATTGTGAGGATTAAATGAGATAATTCGTGTAAAGTCCTAGAACAATACCTGGCTCATAGTTAGAGTTGGAGAAATAATAGCTATTGGCATTATCATTATTACTTTATTATTAGCTACTGATGTAAAGGAAACAGTAGTTAGCCATGAATTTCATAAAAATACTTTGTTAATGCTAAATAAATGATGGTAATGTCACTGGAAATTTGCAACGTAAGTTGTAAGTCAGGATTCTTGAAACTGAAGAGACTTACTTTTAAGGGAAAGCTATAACAGCCCAAAATTAAACCACCTTTTCAAAATCTAAGGATTTGGGGGTAAGAGGTAAGGGTAATTATGGAATGTAGGTAAGTAAAAGTATCATAGAGATTTTATATTTGGTATGTGGAGGAGCTAACAAGTAATGTTTTTGTTTGGGAAGTATAGAAAAAGTATAATTATAGCTTCTAAAAGTAGATAATAACTACCCACAGAATGAAAAGCATAGTATCAATAGAACTTCCAAATCAACGAGGGGGAAAATACAACAGAAATAAATTTGAGCCACATTGGCAAAATATGGAGAAATTTTTAAAATTTCAAATTATCTAGAAAGTAATAAAAAGGATTGATTCTAAAACTTGGGAAGCACATTAATCCTGCATTCAGAAGGGGAAAAAAGTATAATTCTAAATGTTTATATTAGTTTTAAAATGCAGAAAAATACATGAACAAAGTATTAACTTAAGTGACTTTAAAAATCATTATAAATAAAAAGACAGTAGGAAGAAGTATTTAATAAAAGGATATATGAAATTAATGAAATGAAAGAAAAATATGAAAGGATATAAAGAACAAAAGCTGATTTTTTTTTTGAGATCAATAAAATACATAAACACCTGGCAACCTGATTAAGAGGAAAAGAGAAAGAGCAAAATTACAGACTTTTAGAAATGAGAAAAGGAATAAAACTACTCTTACATAAGAGAGTAAAAAAATGAATAGAGAAAGAATGTGTCACGAATTAACGTACATCTATATTATACAATACTAAGCAACTACTTTAAGCATGGATTCAAAGCATTGACCTAGAAGGTCTATGACTTACTGTTCAGTGACAAATAAAAGTCATGGAATAGAGTATGAAATTTGTCCCCATTTTTTTTAAAAACAAGCAAGCACTTCACGGGGCTTCCCTGGTGGCGCAGTGGTTGAGAGTCCGCCTGCCGATGCAAGGGACACGGGTTCGTGCCCCGGTCCGGGAGGATCCCACATGCCGCGGAGCGGCTGGGCCCGTGAGCTATGGTCGCTGAGCCTGCGCGTCCGGAGCCTGTGCTCCGCAACGGGAGAGGCCACAACAGTGAGAGGCCCGTGTACCGCAAAAAAAAAAAAAAAAAAAAAAAAAAAAAAAAACAAGCAAGCACTTCAAAAATCCATAAATTCATGTAGATGAGCACAGGGAAAGGTGCTGAAGAGGATGCTAGGTGTTCACACTGGTTACTGCAGGAGGGGAGGGAAACTACGTTTTCTTTAAATTATCTCTGATATGCTGCTAACTGGCTACAATGAACATCATTTTGTAATTGTAAAGCAATTTTATAAAGGAAAATAAAAACAAACATATTGAGAGTATTATTCTGTTTATGCAAAAACTGTATCTGGGCACACAGAGCACAGTGCATCTAGGATGCAAGGCTCCCCAACAGCCGGCTCTCAGCCAGTGAGCTCGGGCCTGGCCCGGGCTCCGGCCTGCCCTCGGGAGAGGTGTGGACAACAGCGGCTGCCAGCCCTTCCCCAGAGCAATCCAACCACCCCAGACATGGTCTCCCTTCCAACCATGAAGCTCCTCTTCATTGGAAAACATCCCTTTCGATTTGTTTAATGCATAAACCTCCCCAGAATTTATTATATTAAAAAAAATTTTTTATCTGCTCTTAAAGTTTATAATCACAGGCATTCGTTTTTCTCTTTCGTCCTCTACAGAGAACTTCTAACCCTCTGCCACAGGAAGCAGGGGGTGTCACCCGCTATATTTTCAGGGTGTAACGCCTCCCTTCCAGGGCCTCTGTTTTTAAAAAATTGCATTTTCACAATCATAGGCAATTTTCTTTCCATCTTTGGGTACCTACCTAGAAAGCCAGAGTTGTCCCTCCACACCCCTTCCCTTCTCACACGAAATCCCTAGTTTAAAGTTTGAATTGGTTGGCTGTATGTCCTACATATGTGTTCCCTCCCACAATGCAAACCCCAGGTCCCTGAAAGTTTTCCCGTCCTCCACTGTTTTTACAGAGTCTAGCGAAGAGCAGGTAAGCCATGAATAAATGCTTTTAGACAGGACAGTGCAAGCTGAAGCTGGATATTCTGGTGTCCAGGGTAAGCAGCCCCAAAGAAGTGCTCAGGTGAGTGGGGCAGGGAGTGAGGAGAGACCCCAGTTCATCGCCTCCTCCACTGGCCCAGGGGTCTGACCCCACACTACAGGCCCCACATCAACGTCTCAGAGAGATGAATGGGGAAGGGTTTGGGAGGATACAAGGAAATGGAAAGATTTTGTAAGCTTTAAAAATCATTATTTTAGGGCTTCCCTGGTGGCGCAGTGGTTGAGAGTCCGCCTGCCGATGCAGGGGACACGGGTTCGTGCCCGGTCTGGGAGGATCCCACATGCCGCGGAGCGGCTGGGCCCGTGAGCCATGGCCGCTGGGCCTGCGCGTCCGGAGCCTGTGCTCTGCAATGGGAGAGGCCACAGCGGTGAAAGGCCTGCGTACCGTGGAAAGGAAAAAAAAAAATCATTATTTTAAGCGTCTGTATCTCCTAAACGTTGATGCTCTGGGGCAAGGGCCGGCAAACTTCGGCCCTCTGACCAAATCCTGCTGCCGCCTGCTTTGGGCATAAGTTTGACTGGCACACAGCCATGCCCGCTTCAAACTGTCTATGGCTGCTTTCACACTTACACAGCAGAGTTGAGTCACTGTGACAGAGACCTATGACACCCTCACAAAAAACTAAAACATTTACTCTCTAGCCCTCTATAGAAGAAGTTTGCTGACCCTGCTCCGGGGCACAACAGGCCATCTCCTCTGGCAATTACTAAAGACACATGAGTGCATGCATGCCCTGGGATGAGGGAATTAGGGGTAATAAGAAACAGGAATAAGGACCCTCAGAAAACCCAACCACATCCTGGAAGAAAAAGATCTCAAATCAATGACATAACCTTCCACCTTAAGGAACTGGAAAAAGAAGAGTGAACTAAACCCACAGCAAGCAGAAGGAAGGAAATAATAGAGATTGGAGCAGAAATAAATGAAATAGAGGTCAGAAAAAGAATAGAGAAAAGCAACAAAACCAAAAATTGCTTCTTTGCAGACAAACCTTGAACTAAACTGAGTAAGAAAAAAAGAGAGAAGACTCGAATGATTAAAATCAGGAATGAAAGGGAGGCCATTGCTACCAATCTTACAAAAACAAAAAAAAAGATTATAAGGGAATCTATGAATGATTATATGCCAAAACCTTAGATAACCCAGATAAAATGGACAAACTGCTAGAAAGACACAACCTACCAAAACTCAAGAAGAAACAGAAAATCGGAATACGCCTATGTAAGTAAAGAGACTGAATTAGTAATCAAAAGACTTCCTGCAAAGAAAAGCCCAGGACCATATGGTTTCACCACCAAACTCTACCAAACGTTTAAAGAAGAATTAACACCAATCCTTCACAAACTCTTCCCAAAAATAGAAGAGGAGGGAACACCTCCCAACTCATTCTGTGAGGCCAGCATGAACATGACACCAAAACTAGACAAAGATATCACAAGAAAGCTACAGACCAACATCCCTCATAATATATAGGCAAAAATCCTCAACAAAATACTAGCCAACTGAATCTAGCAACATATAAAAAGGATTAGCAGCCACACCCTGATTAGGAAGCCCACCCAGCTCAGCTGCGGAAGCAGCAGAGGCATGGAGAGGACCCTGACCAGAGGGGCACCAATGTTTCTGGCTTTTCTTAGTAAGAAGTTTTTTGATTGCTAATTCAATCTCTTTACTTATGTAGGTGCATTCTGATTTTCTGTTTCTTCTTGAGTTTTGGTAGCTTGTGTCTTTCTTTGTGAGTACCTTTCCTCCAAGTCACCTCACATACAGGAGGCTTCCTCTCTCTGGGAGGTGGGGAGGCCCAAACCTCAGCGCTGGTCCCCTGTCTGTGGTATCTGCTTCAAGAGTGGAGCTTTTTGTCTACCCAGAGAGCAGGGAAAGTGAGGACTGCTGTTTGTCCATCTTGCAGACTGCTTGGCTATAAAATAGCAGAGAAGCAAAAAAAAAAAAAAAAAAAAAAAATCGATATACAAATCCCCAGGGTAATAAAGTAAACTGACAGTTTATTACTCACTTCCAAACTCCCATGCTTAAAGATCTTTCTCCATAAAGGCAAGTTGTTTTTAAGAGTGCACTGACCATGTGTCTGCCTTCCACACATCTCCCCTACACACACACACACACACACACACACACACACACACAGCTTTGTGCTGTTGGAGAATCAGATGTATTTTTGCTACAATACCCTGCCCCTGCTGCTTTAAAAATAAAAGAAACAGACCGACACTTTCTTTGAGGAGACTCTTGTACTCTTACTCAGACAGATTCTTTTAACTGTTTTTTCAGCCACCCACCACCCTTTGCACCATCATTAAAGCCTTTTTCAGTCCAAGAAGTGCTTACAAAGAGCTGCTTCTTAAGGTCCGCATTTGCTTCCTCAGCATTAGGTCACCGTCCCTGTGTTTTAGCTAAACACGCTTCAGTACTTCTCCCTACTCAGTGGTTTTCTGAGGGCCTCCATCCACATTAGTATTCTCCTTCTCAGACACAGCATCCACACAGGGGCTTTCAGCCTCCCTGTTCAGGCCATCAAGCTATCAATGCGCCTAGAGCTCCGGTTCATTTGAGAACAGCCTGCTTCTAAGGAAGTCCTTGGCACAGGCAAAATGTCCCCTTTTCAGTGTAAAAGTGCCCCCGGGACCGGGCCACCCAGCTGCCACCCCGGCTCCGGCCACTGCTGTGCACTCCCCTCCCTAGAACAGTCTGTAAGGATGGTCCCAGCCCAGACCCAGCTCCCTGGTGGAAGCAGGACTCCAGAGGCAAAGGGGGTGGAAAGGACGGAGCCCTGGACTGAGGGTCAGGGCCCTGGACTATGAGCTTGTTTCCACTATGAGCTCCCCGCAACTGCCCACTTGCCTGTCACCAGGTCAGAGGGGAACGTGGATGAGAAGAAGGTGGCAGAAAGCAAGGCAAGGTAAGCGATTCCATTGGCCAGTGGCCTCACCTGTCCAAGCACGTACAGCAGCCCGATGGCGCCTCCGGTCTGCCCGCCGAGGACCGCCGCGATCATGGAGTAGACGCCGCCGGTGCCCACGTCGCAGTGCTCCCCAACCCCGATGCCGGACAGCACTGTGACCAGGGCCACCAGGGCGACGAAGGACACCAGAAACACACCCACGAGCACTCCCGTGTTTCCCTGCGGCGGAAGAGCAAGGAGCCAGGTCAGGGTTAGGGCACGGAGGGAGCACTGCCCACCGCTCCCACGCCCCCGGGGGTGGGCCCGCTGGAAAAGGACCAAGGGCCACAGGAGTAAGGCCTGGAAGGGATTCCAGATGAATGTAGTGTCCCTGCAGCAAACTCTTAAGAGACTTCCCAGCGCCGACAATGTCAAGTCGAAGCCATGCCATACCCTCTTGAAGCCCCTCCTGGTCTCTCCCCTCTCCACCTCCCCAGGCCCCCTCATCCCTCTGCCGACAGCCCTTCCCCAGACGCACGCGGCGCCCCAGCGCGAAGTCACGTGCCCCCTTGCCCCCCACACACACACCCATGCGGATCCCCTGCCTGGAATGCCTTTCTGCCCGTTCCTCTTCCTTGGCAGGTTCACTCCAACGCATCCCTCAAGACAGGGGTTAGAGTTTCCTCCTGCAGGAAGCCGTCCCTGGGAGCCTTCCTCTGGCTCCAGTAGTACCCAGGACTCAGTGCTTATCACAGCACTTATCACACTGAGTCTTGTTCCAAAGCCCATCTTTACCTCTGGGCTGCCAAGAGAGCAGGATTAGGTTTGGGGTTTTTTCCCTTGCTTTCCCCATTTCTCTTTCATTTGTGTGCACAGCACTCTTGCCGCCCATACTGCATCTACTCTCTTCTCGCACTTCTGACATTTAAAAATGCTTATCACCTGCAAGTTATTTGAACGTTTAGAAGTTCACTGCATTGAAAAATTGGTTTATTTATATGAAAAACCTTTTATAAATGAGCAGAGAAGCATGGGGAGGGGGGAGAAAAAGAGGTAAATATTTTATTTCTATTTTGACATCTATTGATATTTAGATGGAGGTTGGAGAATGAAGTGGGATTATTGTATTTGTTAAGCTGTTGGATTTTCAGCTGAGAGTAATGCCATACCAAGAAAATTATGATTCTGTTGATAGAGAAGGGGAAAAACTGGATCTAAAGTTCGCCACGGTAGACTATATGGTACCTAAAGAATTAGGTTATATTCAGTTATGCTTTATTCAGTTACTTATTTTGCTGTTTTTATATTTTTAATGAACTTATATAATTACTATTTTCTTCCTTTGTTCGTGCTTTTAGATTGTCTACATGGGATAATTTTTAAAAGTCTGTACCAGTCTTTAAGTTTTCATACCAAAATTGCCACTTTAACGTTTTCTAAATTATAAATATGCTGCCAAATTATTCTTTAGAATTAATATTTTCTATTTAAAAATGACTCGGGCATGACCTCTACTTATTTTAATTTTATGTTATCCTCTAGAAGCTCTACCTTATTTTTGGCATTTCACATTTACCTTTCTTTCCATGTTCAAATATGATTTTTCAGGTAAAACTAATGTCAATTGAAAAGGAGAGATCATTTTAGGACAAAAGGATGTATTTGTGTGATAGCAGCCTCAAAGATGGTCCCAGGGGTCCCCACCTCCTGGCATTCGTGCCCTTGTGTGATCTGCTCCCCTTGAGCGGGGGCTGGATGGAGTGACTCACTTTTAATGAGCAGAGCCCCGCAGAAGTGATGGGGTGTCACTTTTGAGATGAGCGTATGAGAAGACCGTGGCTTTCGTCTTGGGCACTTGCTCCCTCCCTCTCTCTTAGGTTGCTGGCCCTGAGGGAAGCCAGCTGCAGTTACTGAGGCAACCCTATGAAGAGGCCCACGTGACAAAGCCTGACAACAACCTCACAAGTGATCCTGGAAACAGACCCTCTGCCAGTGGAGCCTTCCGATGAGAGTGCAGCCCTGACTGACAGCTTGGCTGCAACCCCATGAGAAACCCTGAGCCAGAGGCACCCAGCTAAGTTGCTCCTGGATCCCTGAACCACAGTAATGACAAAATAACACATATTTGTTGCTTTAAGCCGCTAAGTGTTGGGATAATTTGTTGTGCAGCAATAAATAATTAACACAACTTGTACTTCACTTTGGGGATGGGACTGACACTTCTGGATAGCCATTTCTCAAAAAAGTCACCCAGCGAGAGGGTTAAGAGGAGGCCCTAAGATTTAAGAATAGAAATAGAGAGAGCTTACCCCTCTCTCCTTCCACCGTTCCATAAGCAGCCCCTGCGTGAGGCAGAGCCCAGGGGCCCAGGCTGTCAGTGCCAGGCCTTCCTCTGCCACAGCAGTCAGGTTGCTGGGCCTCCCCTGGACACAGGCTGGAGAGGTGCTGGGCAGTGGGGCGGCGTCCGGGAAGGGGAAAAATTGGAGGTTGATCCCAGAAGCCTGAGAATGGCATCTGAGCTGGAGGATTTGTGTTTTTGGAAGTGGGGGCCCCTGTAAGTTTGGGAGGAGTATGAGAGACACCCACACCAGAGAGGTTGCTAACCTTGCTCTTGCTCTTCCACACGTTAATAAAGAAAACTTTCAGACCCATCCTGGCTATGGCTAAGGCTGAACCCTGAGCTAAGGGCCTGGGTACGGAGTAGAGCAAGAGCTGAGGAAGGTGTGGCCTCAACCAGGCCTCCTAAGAGGACTAAGAACCCCATACACCCCACAACAGTGAAGCTTCATCCCCTGGAATTTGCAGACGTGATGGTTAACTTTATGTGCCAACTTGGCGAGATTACGGTGACCAGTTGTTTAGTCAAATACTAGTCTAGAAGTTGCTGTAAATGTATTTTTAAGATGGGATTAACATGTACAATCAGCTGACTTTTTTTTTTTATCTTTTGGCCACGCCACGTGGCATGGGGGATCTTAGTTCCCCGACCAGGGATGGAACCTGCGGCCCCTGCATTGGAAGCGCGGAGTCTTAACCGCTGGACCGCCAGGGAAGTCCCACAATCAGCTGACTTTAAGTAAAGGAAATTATCCTCCATAATATGGGTGGTTCTCATGCAATCAGTTGAAGGCCTTAAAAGCAAAGACTGAGGCTTCCCGAAGAAGAAGGAATTTGGTCTCCAGACTGCAACACAGTAGTTCTGTCTGAGTTTCTAGGTTTTGGACTCAAAAAACTGCAACATCTATTCCTACCTGCATCTCACTTATCCTACAGATTTGGGACTTGCCAGCCCCCAAAATCATAGAGCCAATTTCTTACCATAAACACATACCCCTCTCTCTCTCTGCCTCCATGAGATGACAGAAAATATATACAGCCGTCCCTAGGTATCCACAGGGGATTAATTCCGGGACTGGTCTTGGATACCAAAATCTGCGGATGCTCAAGTCCCATTGTCAGCTCTTCCTATCTGCAGTTTCCCTTCCACGGATTCAACCAACCGTGGACCGTGCAGTACTGTATTATTTATTGAAAAAAACCTGAGCATAAGTGGACCGTGCAGTTCAAACCCATGTTGTTCAAGGGTCAACTTGGTCTCTGCACCTGGTTCCTGGCACAGAGCTCCTGAAACCTTGTCATTTCTTAAGTGACAAGAGCACTAGAAGCATCTCTTGTTCTAACATTTGTCTTTGACCCCATCCCTGACACGGGGCTCCTAAAACGCTTGTAAATTCCTAAGCGATTAAAAACACAAGGAGCATTTTTTGTTCTAACGAGGTCACTGTCAGTGGGCTGCTGGATGGGGGCTGGTCACCAGAAAGACCAAGCCGCGATTAGAAGCTTGGAGTTTTCACCAGCACCACCCCCAACACACATATACACACTTCTCTAGAGAGGGGAGAGGGGCTAGAAATGGAGTTAATAATTGATCATGTGTGATGAAGCTGCTATAAAAATCCCCAAAGAATGGGGTTGGAAAGCCTCCAGGTGGGTGAACATAGCCACATACCAGGAGAGTGATGCACCCCAACTCCACGGGGACAGAAGTTCCTGCTCTTGGGACCTTTGCAGACCTTGCCCTAGGTATCCTTCATCTGTCTTGATCATAATCCTTTAATAAGCTAATAAACATAAATAAGTGTTTCCCTGCTGCTCTAGCAAATTAATGGAATCTGGGGGGGTGTGGGTCGTGGGAATGGGGGGGTCGTGGGAACCCCGGATGCACAGCCTCAGTCAGAAGCATAGGTGACAACCTGGACTTGTGATTGGCAGCTGAAGTGGGTGGGGGCAGCTTTGTGGGATGGAGCCCTTAACCTGTGGGATCTGATGCTCTCTCCAGGTAGTGTCAGAATTGAGTTACATTGTGGGACACTCAGCTGGTGCCACAGAATTGCTTGATGTGGGGAGAAATCTGGTGACCAGCAGTGTCAAGTGAAGTGTTCCGTGTGAAAGTAAGGAGAAAGGCACGGAGGAGAACCGTAGGTTTTTACAATTTCTTCTCCCTCCCCCTCCCCCTCTCCCTCTCCAGGCAGGGCATCAGCCGAGTTAAAGGACACCGGGAAAGCTGGAGATGGTCACACACTGGAGGCAAACTTGCCATCAGCCTGCTCTCTCTGACCCACCTCTAGTCCCACCCACAATGTGCCCTGACTTCCGTGCTCATATTCCTGTAGGTAAATCCATGGTGAGGCTTCCACAGGAACCTCTGTCTGAGGCCCAGGTTCTCAGGATTCTCATTTAAAAAGCAATACTAGCTACTCCATGTACTTGATCTTGTTCTGTGCTTCCGGAGCATCAGTGCTTCAGGAATCTGTTGACTACACTGTGGAATACCCAAGGGTGACAGAGCTTTCCATGCCCCAGGCCCACAGGAGGCTCCAGGGCCACCAGCTCATCACTCACCACCAGCCAGCCAGTCCTCAAGAAAAGGACAACCCCAAAAATGTTGATCATGCAGGACGTGAACACACCATCCCAGGTCCCGAACAGCACTGGTTCCCATATGAACAGCTGGATCTTCCACCAGGGCTGGGGCTGGGCCAGAGCCTCCTGAAAACAGGGCACACAGGAGTCAGCTCAGCAGCAGTGGGGAGGGCTGGAGCGGGGAGGGAACGGAGGTGGGTGCTGGGAGAACTCAGCTTTAAAGCTCTCCTGTTGGGCCATGCCCTGCAGGCCTGTGCGCATAGCAATTCCTGCGCCGTTTGCAGCGCAGACAAGCTGTTCAGCAAACTCGGTTCCCTTTCCTTCCGGCCACTCGGGAGACTGCATTTCCCAGTCTCTTTACAGGCGGTGTGGCCACGTGACTGAGTTCCAGCCACTGGGATGCGGGTGAGCGCGGGATGCTGGGCTCCAGCTCTGACATCGGTCAGGAGCTCTGGGCGACACCATCCTCCCTTTCAGTCTCTCCCTTCCTGGTGGGAAGAGCAGCTTCCAGCAGTTACTAATCTTTGGGGAACCTTCCTTTACTTACCTTTTTCTCCTCTGGCCCTTCTAACACTTCTGTAATGAATTCTATGTATTAAATTCCCTCTGTTGAAAAAATCTAGGCAGTTTCTGTGTTCCTGACTGAACACTGGCTGGTACGGTGATCCCTAAGTGCCCTTCCATCCCATACCCCAGGATCCCACGGCATCATCTGGCAGTCGTCTAGAATCACAGGCTAACAAGTGGTGAAATAGATGCTTTCCTCGTTTTTCCAATTCAAAAATAACAAAGGCACTTACAGTACACTCATACAGAAACTTCACTAAAAAGACTAAACCTTATGGAAATACTAAAACGATCTTAAACAAAATCAGTAGCCACTCATACGATGAACTGCTCCTGCACAGGTTTAGTAATTAACCTAAATTCAGACATCACTGGACTCTTCCAATGGCCTCAAACTACTGCAGCAGTGATGAAATGATTCTCACCTGGAGGTGGGGAAGGGAGGCACCCAACTAAGACCCACCGTGTGCACTAAGTCTAACTGGTGCGCGTATGTGATCTATAACCTCAGGGAGATGGCAGAGAAGTCAAGGGACAGGGGACATCTAAGGTCCAGAGTCAGGGGCAGAGGCCCTGAACAGCTGAGAACAATGGGTGCGCTCATGATCTAGGACCAAGGCCAAAGGCCAACTATGCTCAGTCAAAACGAAAGGAGAGGATCCCAGCTTTCCCCCTTGTATCGTACACCTACAGATGAAAAAAGGGCCTCAAGAAATCACCAGGGCCATCAGCGAAGCCACGCAGGACAGATGGGCCGGGGGGCTCCTGACACCAGCTGAAACACCTTTCATCTCTGTATATCTCTGTGCATCTGTCTTTTGCAAACCACTAATGAGGAATCTCCTGAAAGTCAATAAACATGAGAACAGTGATCTTGGCTAAGAGCAAAGACCCTGCCAACCTATGCTTATCTTTGAACAAATGGTACCAAGGGACTTTGTGGTAAGTAAGATTGTTTTCTAGGATCCTAATCTCAAAACTCAGGACCTGGCCCAACTTCCCGTCTCTGCTTGTGTTCGCTTCCTACCATGGCTTGTTACAGGGCTACTATTTATTAGAAACAGTCATAACAATAGCAACTATCAGCAACAAAGAGTAATAATTTAGGGAGTGCTTTCAGCTTCCACATCAATTCCCCACTTTGGGGCTCAGGTCACCCCGGGAGCGAGGCAGGGAGAGGGCCCCTGTCTACAGCCAGCCGAGGAAAGCAAGCCCTGGAGAAGAGACACAACCAGCCTAGGTCCACAGCTGGGGTTTGAATTCCCCAACCCAGACTATACAACCTGCACCACAGGTCACAGGCCCTTTTCTCTCCTAAATGTCAATGTTTCAGGTGCAGTTTCTAACATCCTGGATTTCGCTTAATTGTGAGTACCTCTGCTTCACCCTTAAAATTCCTGTTGTGATTTTAGAAACTGTATTCCTCTGTCATCACAGCCTTCATATTTCCCCTGTAAAACCTGCTTTGTTTATTTGTTTATTTACCTAATGGGGGTATGAAAAGCTTTTCACTCCCTGGATCTCACTGGACTGAATCAGCCTTAAAGGTGCGTCACAGATGAACGAGGCCGAAACTTTAGGAGACTCTTTACCCTGAGAATAAAGGTGTAAGCGAAGGTATACAGGGTTTGAAATGGGTTTGGTGCCCAAGTCATGACAGTTTATTTCAGGACATTTAGAGGAGTGCACATACCTTTTCTTACCAAGTGACACAAGAACACAACTAAGTCTCCCCAAACCCTGCTCATCTGATACTGGCAAGAAACACCTAAGTTTGACCCAAGGTTGGGGCCCTGATGTTTTGAGAGAGAGAGAGAGACATAAGCCAATGAGAGAAAAGGAAGAAGAAACAAAAGCACCAAAAAGGGGAGCCAGGATGAGATGGAGAACCCTAGAATAAAATGACAAATAGGTACTCGGGAGACCCCAAGGGACAATTCCCAGCCCCCCACCCCCCACCCCGCAGACATGCTGCCACCAACATCAATACAGAACGCCAGCCCGGGGCCCATGCTTGTCACCTCTCCCTGGCCCACCACACCCTCCAGCCTCCCCACTTTCAGGACGCCCTCAGCCTTCTGCACTGCCCCAGGGTTGGTCTTGTGGAGAGTACTGGCCTGACAGGCAGCTCAAACCAGCTCCCTTGCATAGTAACTACCATCGGGCCAGCTCAATTCTGACACCAGTGCCAGTGGGGGGTGGTTTCTCCTACACCAAGCAATTCTCTGACACCAGTGGGTGTCCCATAGTTCAAGACAACTCCGACACTGCCCGTCCAGAGACAGTGCCATCCCACAGTCAAGGGCTCAGTCCTACCAGACTGCCCCTCAGATGCCAATCCCAAGTCCACGTTGTCACTCTGCTTCTGACCCACGGGCTACTGATCAGAGGTTCCCACCACCCCCGTCTTGGGTTCAGTTAATTTGCTAGAGCAGCTCACAGAACTCAGACAAACGTTTTACTTACTAGATTACCAGCTTATTATGAAAGGATATGACTCAGAAGCCACTAGATGAGGGGGTTTAGGGAAAGGTTTGAGGTCCATGCCCTCTCCCAGCGCAGCACTCTCCCACCATCTCCACGTGGTCACCAACCCAGAAGCTCTCCAAACCCTCTTTATTGGGTTTTTCTGGCGGCTTCATCACATAGGCATGACTGATTAAATCACTGGTCATTGGTGACTGATTTAACCTCCAGCTCCTTTCCCCTACCCTGAAAGTTCCAACCCTCCAATCACATGGCTGGTTCCTCTGTAACCGGCCTCCATCCTAGGTGATTCTAAAAGTCTCCTCGCTAATATAAACCCAGTGGTGTCTGAAGGCATTTGTTATGAATATCAAGACACCTTATCACTTTTATCACTTAGGAAATTCCAAGGGTTTTAGGAGCTCTGTGCCAAATATCTATTTATTATAAATCACAGTATCACAACTGGCTACTCCCCAACCCTGCTGTCTGTCTGTCCTGCCAGCTCTCTCCGATCCCCTTCAGCTCTTGCGCAGACAGGCTGCAGGCAGAGCCATGTCTGCAGCATAAGCAGACATCCAATAGGAGGACAGAATACCAGCTTCTCCCCCCCACTCAGGGACCGCATGCCAAACCCCCTCCTTTATGGGAGGGTAAGGAAGCTCATCTCGTCTCATATATGCCCTCCCACAAAGGCCGTGGCTCACAGACTCTCCCTTTGTGCCTCTCCCTAGTCATGTCTGTTGCCCAGAGAGAGGGAGGTGGAATAGCTGGGGTGACAGGGGGTGATAGTTGGGCCAGTTCTGGGCTATCTTGTGCTTGGTACCAACTGTTGATAACTCTCTTAGAACCTCATTGTCTTCAGATTTGGGCCCCAGTCATCAATTCCAAAATAACAAGAGTCTCATTCAACACTCCACGACAGACATGACAGGTTGCGGGGAAAGGCAGGTGGTCGTAGGATGTGTGCTGTGCCCAGTATGGAGGCTACTGGGAAGCAGGGGTGGAAACTAAGAAAGAAGAGACAGAAAAGTGAGGGGCAAAGCAATCCCTCAGAAAGGGGACCACAAACATCCTCAGGGGGCAGGTTCCTCTCTTTCCTGAGGACCCTCAGGTTGGCAGGGACAACTTGGCAGGTTCCAGGGCACAGAGGCTTGGAGTCTGGCCACAGGTGATTGCACCTGTGCGCTGCTCGTTGCTAGGGCTTTCCTTCCCAACCTCCCAGAACAAGGAGCCAGGCCCTCTAAGCCCAGGACTGCACCCCACACTGGAGACACCACGGCCACCTGGTGGGTGTTTTAGTTCAGAGGTAGAAGTCTTTCTCCCATGAGAATCTTCACACTCGAGCAGGGCATCTAGAAAGACAGGGAAATCACACCTGAAATGTGTCCAGAGTGGGAAACACGTGACTTCCTGCATCCAGCAAGTGGAGCTGAGTAAGACAGAGAAAAGCTCTGCTACAGGCAATGACGCGAGCTCCCACCCAGGAGCCTCTTGTCTCAAACAGCCACCGCCCTCCCACAGGCCACCCTCCAGGCCTTACTGAACACATCTGAAATGTGAGAAAACACGTATTCTCTCTCCTGGCAGCTGGAGGAAAGGAGATTGGTAAGAAACTCTGCTTCTGCCCACTGGGGTCAGGAGCGGATCAGAGCAAGACATAGCCTGCCCCTTCCTCCCAAAGACTGGGTCTACCTGGAGCACGCACACATGCTCCAGCAGCTTGCTTTCTGAAAGCTAATTATTTAATTATTACTCGCACATCAGAGAATATCCCAAGCTGCTGCTGAACTGTGACGCACTGAGCAGAGTGGGTGCCACATTCCTTTCCTCTGGCTCTGAACAGGCACCACAAGCTGCAGCTGGGCAGGGGGGCAGCAGGGCTCCATGGGCCAGCAGCCACCTGTGGTACCTGCATCTGATGCAAGTAGCTACATACCTGCCTCAAGGTGGGCTGCGCAGTTTAGATGAGGTGATAATCGTGAAAGTTTTTTTTGGTTAGCGTGAAGCACATCAGGCAGTTTTAAATGGGGGTGAGGATTTCTTCAGGAAAGTTGGGAGGGAAGGAAAGAAGAGAGGTCTTACTGACTGTGCATCTTCTATCTGCCCTGGTACCTCGTCCTCATGTTTCAGGTGAATCCTTGCTCTACAGTTCAGCCTGAAATCTGCCTCTCTCCAACCCCTGCCCAGTCCCAGCGCTGGGGCAGCTGGCCCCTTCTGTATTGTACTAGGAGCTCGAGAATGGGTGTCCGATGAGCGCTCTGCTACCCTGACTGAAGCTGGTAATGGGAACTGCTCCGCAGGACCCACATGGAGTGGCCAAAGCCTGATTTCCCTGGATTCGAATCTGGGCAGCACGCTTGGTCAGCACTGATTTAGGCACTCCTAGAAATGTCAGATCTTCGTGGCTGTGCGGATCTCTTCTGCACAGAACAGGTTCAAAAGCCAGTGTCTCCGTAACAGTAGTTCCCGGTGCTTGATCTGTGGCTCTTCCATCTTGTGCATCCCGGTCCAAGGCCGGGAATCTCCCAAGGCACAACCTGGTCAAGCAACCACACAGGCCCAGGAGTGGCAAGACCCGCGGACGCTGTGACAGCATTGATGTTGGTGGGGCCCCTGCCCGAGCTCTGCCTCTCAGAGCTATACAGCAGCTCATTCCCCACAGAGCGGCCACCTCTGTGCTCAGAATGAAGAACCCAAAGACACAATGCTCTGGGCGCCTGACAGCACCCCGCAGATCTAAATTCCCACAGCAGCGATGCCATGGCCACCTAAACAAGAGCTTCCCCTTCCCTTCCCAGCCTCCTTGGCAAAAGGACAGGGCCCTCCTGCGAGACTCAGGCTGCCACTAGACAGTCTACCTCGGTTTAACATCAGGAGGAGAAACACAGACCCTAATGCCCTCCCCCAGTAACAGGCAAACCAGCTAAAAATCAACTGCAATAGATTTATTTTTCTAGGTGCTTCAGTGGATCAGACAATACTATACCATTTAAGGATTCTTATGTACTAAGTACTTTTGACGTTTGGAATCACATCAATGTTTTATATACTCAAAATTAAACAAAATCAAATCAAATCGACAGGATGAGAGAGAAAAATTAAAACAGAATACAAAGAGAAACAAATTAACCTAACTATAATTCTAATGAATAATATAACCACACCGAAAGTGGAAAAAACTGAGCAGAGTTAACTTTTTTTTTTTTTTTTTTTTTGCGGTACGCGGGCCTCTCACTGTTGTGGCCTCTCCCGTTGCGGAGCACAGGCTCCGGACGCGCAGGCTCAGCGGCCATGGCTCACGGGCCCAGCTGCTCCACGGCATGCGGGATCTTCCCGGACCGGGGCACGAACCCGTGTCCCCTGCATCGGCAGGCAGACTCTCAACCACTGCGCCACCAGGGAAGCCCCAGAGTTAACTTTTGAACATAGTACTTTGACTATGTGCTCTCAGTCTAAAGACAAATAACTAACTACAAACTAATACAAATTCTAGATAGAAAGTTTGTTTTTTGCAGGGATAGGAGTTACCACTCCTGAATCTACTTTCCATGAATTGCAGGACTAAGCAAATAAGTAAATATACCGACTGGGAGTCAAGTTTCTCACTGTTGGAGAAGGCAGTTAAAATTAAGAAAAGAGGAAAGAAGAATGAACCCTGGTGTGATAAATTAGAATTAGAGGTATCAGTTTGAATTTATAGTTTTTAATATATAGAGATAGACGTATCTATACATATCTATATATCTATATCTATAAATATATATCTGTCTACTTAAAGGGTCTGTAAGTCAAGACACCCCAGTAGCAATGAACATACCTAGCACCCAGATCTTGGTCTCTAAATACCATTTCTCACTTTAAGGAGCCAGAGCTCTTTGGAGAAATAGCTGATTCAGGGCTGGGGCAGAAAAAGTATAAAATAAGCCTACAATATTTTGTGCCAGAAAGTAAGGAAGGGCTCCTAAAAATGATGAGGATGTGTCATAAGGACATAGAAGCCAGCTTGAAGGGGCACCCACTGGCCAAATCTGGAACAATTTGAACATCAAAATCAATAATAATTGCAATAGAATACACATGGAAAAAATAAGAATCTGAGTGCATACAGATATAAGCAAATGAATAAATTAAAGTAAGAGGAAGGAGGGAAAATTCTTCTTTATAGAAGACCAAGTAATATATGTAGAAGAAATGATGATGTTAGAAAACCACCATTCTGAAACCATCACAGTAATAACTGAGTCTGCCAAGAATCATCAATGTTTGCTAAAGCTAATGGGTAGAAAACTGATGAGGAACTGGATATTTCCATAGTCTCAAAGTATCCCCAACAAATTATTTATTAGTAACAAAGGGAAAATTAGTAACTTTAGAGTGGATTAACCTAGTGGGCACCACCTTAAATAAGTAACCAAAGTTAACATTACCAATAATGAGACAAGTGGAAACCCTGTACCTCCCTCCTGATATGATGCCTGGAAAAGAACACAATATCATTCTATGAGTTCCTGCCAAAAATGCAAAACCTGAATCTAATCATGAGAGTTCATGTCCCAAACTCAGAAATATTCTACAAAAAAAACTAGCCTGTGTTTTGCAAAAAAATGTCAAGATCACGAAAGACAAAGAAAGGCTAAGGAACCATTCCAGATTAAATGAGACTAGAGAGGTGTGATGACTAAATGCACTGCGTGATGCTGGATTGGCTCCCAGTCCGGGAGAAAAAGCTACAGGATATAAGTGAGATAACTGGCAAAAGTGGACTGTGAAACTGTGGATTAGATAATAGGATTTATCAATGTTAAATGTCTTGATTTTTTTTTTTTTTTTTAGTATTCCATAGTCCAGCCATCCAGGCATGGACTATGGTTGTTTTATTTTATTTTATTTGACCATACCAAGCAGCTTGTGGGATCTTAGTTCCCTGACAAGGGGTTGAACCCAGGCCCTTGACCATGAAAGTGTGGCGTCCTACCCACTGGACCAGGGAGTTCCCTAAGGGTCTTGATCTTGATAAATATAATGTGGTTAGGTAAAAGAAAAGTCCTATTCTCAGGAAATAGACAATGAATTATTTATGGATAAGGGGACATGATGTCTACAAATTAGTTCCAAATGGTTCAGGAAAAATATATATATAATCGAATATAATAGGTATTAAAATATATATTATATATATGGAATAGAAATATATGTATATATATAGAGAGAGCACACAAATAATAAAGCAAAAGGACAAAATGTTAATAACTGGTAAATCTGAGTCAAGAGTATATGGTGGTTGTTTGTACTGCTGCGACTTTCTACAAGTGTGAAATGTTATCAAAATTTCAAAAGTTTAAAAATAAATAGTAAAAGCAATTTTTATTTTTTAAAAGAAGCCCAGACATATTTAAAGAACAGCTTGTTCACTCTTGTATCTCTAGTGCCTAACATGGAACAAATACTTACTAAATGTGTTAGTTAAATGAATGAATGAATGAATACAATGTGCTTTAGAGAGTGACATTAGACACCTCTTTTAAGGTAGCAGAATATGCACTTTCCTACCTTCCAAATTACCATGACAATGACAGAAAAGATGTGTTTTGTTTTTTTTTAAAGTATGAAACTATAGTTATAACTAGAAAGGGAAAAAAACTAAGTGCTACTAGCAGATCAGACATTTGGAGAGATTCCTGCAGATGGGCTTGGAGGGGCAAAAAAAAAGCAAGTGATAGAGCAGCCCAGGGCAGCCAAGAGAAGAGCTGCCTTCCAAGGCACCTGAGAAGTTCCAAGTTCAGAGCCAGCAAATGCTAGGAGAAGACATAGGCCGCAGCAATCATTGGGCATAACATTATCTTGGAGGCTTTATCATGTAGATGGAAGTAACATATATAGCATAAAAGACTGGATGGCAGGGTTGGTAAACGTGCCTATGTGATTATCAAGTTCCTGCATTTTACACTGAAGTGGTACAATATTAACTCTAAACAAACTGAAAATTCTTAAATGTATATTTTTCTCTTTTTTTTTCTCTCTTTTCTTTTTCCCTTTTTTGCAGTATGTGGGCCTCTCACTGTTGTGGCCTCTCCCGTTGCGGAGCACAGGCTCCAGATGCGCAGGCTCAACGGCCATGGCTCACGGGCCCAGCCGCTCCGCAGCACGTGGGATCTTCCCGGACCAGGGCACGAACCCGTGTTCCCTGCATCAGCAGGCGGACTCTCAACCACTGCGCCACCAGGGAAACCCTAAATGTATATTTAATCTCTAGAGCAGCCATTCTCAAACTTTTTGATCTCCAGACCCCTTTACATTCTTAAAAATTACTGAGGATCCCAAAGAGCTTTTGTTTATGCGTGCTACAACTATCAGTATTCACCATATTAGAAACTTAAAGGGAGATATTTTCAAATACTTATTAATCATTTAAACATAATAATAATAAACCCATTATCTGTTAAAATAAGTAACATGTTTGCATGAAAAATAACTACTTTCCCAAACAAAAATATTCAGTGAAAAGAGATGCCTTGTTATACATTTTGCAGATCATTTTAATGTCTGGCTTGATAGAATACAGCTGGATTCCCATATCTACTTCTGCATCCAATCTGTTGTAAAATGTTGTTTTTTAAACACATGAAAACAATTTGGCCTTCCATACTTCTATAGTTAGAAAAGGAAAGAGTAATTTACTACCACTATTCCATATATGAAAAAAATTCCTGTCACCCAAAAGATAAGAGAATTATACTCAAAAAAAGGTGACATGGGATATAAGAAACAGCAGTAGCTGCATATGAACCAGAAGAATTAAAGGGAACTTGAAAAAAATTAAGACTCTGTAGCTCAGAAGCAGCAAAGCCTTAACAACTTATGCTTGTGTTTTCTTCTCCATGAGTCTAATAACATCATTTGGTTATTCAGTTAAACACACACATATACATCTTACTATTGTAAATTTATAGTACTATTTATAGGTGTAAAATTTTTATAACCAACTATAACAAACATGGAAATACTCATTACAATTACAGAAAAATATATAAATTTTATAAACCTTGACAATGTAAAAATAATAATCCAACTAACAAAAAATTCAAAATGAAATGAGAGAAATGGAAGGAAGAGTAAATGTGCCAATGTCCTCTTTTTTCATATCAGGAAGCAATAAGTAAACTGATAATAAATTGATAACTTAGTCTAGAAATTGAGGTATAAATAAATTATTTAAAGTTATAATGATAACCACTAGGGAAAATGAAAACCAGAAACCATTAGTGACTGTCTCTGGGGAATGGTGGTGAAGGAACAGAGGAAGAAGGCTTTTAATTTTATATAATTCTCTCGTTTAAAAAAATTTTTTTACTGCATGCATGTAGTACGTGTATAATAAAAATAGTAACATCTTTATTTGAAGAAAAATTTACCACTTTATTAGAAGTATTTGAAAAATAAAATGCTGACTTCAAGTTAGTAATATATTTATAACTCAACTTCATTTTATGCAGTGGATAGATGTGATTTGAATCACATTTTAAATGTACTGGAAATATAGTCTACTTAAAAATAGAGAAGTCTCTGGTAAAATTAATGTCTGTCCCTAACATTTGTGTATCTTTTTTAAAAATTAGAATTTGCCTTCGCTTTGTGTTGTTGTTTTTTGGTTTTGGGGTTTGTTTATATGTTGGTTTTTTTTTTTTCTACTGATAATTGCCTAAAATAAAAAGGGAAAGCTACTCAAAATGAGTCACAGCTTTCTGTTTTAAGTTCTATACACACTGGGATTCACTTTAGAGCAAATTTATCACCTGGACCAGACATAACCATTTTTGGCTAAATGAGGGTCTCTAGGCTACCATGGCTTCAAATTAATCAGTGAGCCTGCGCTCTAGAGCCCACGAGCCACAACTACTGAGCCCGTGTGCCACAAATACTGAAGCCCGAGCCCCTAGAGCCCATGCTCCACAGCAAGAGAAGCCACCACAATGAGAAGCCCGTGCACCTCAACGAAGAGTAGTCCCTGCTTGCCGCAACTAGAGAAAGCCTGCGCGCAGCAACGAAGACCCAAACAGCCAAAAATAAATAAATAAATTTTTAAAAATTAAAAAAAAGAATCCGTCTGACAATGCAAGGTACATGGGTTTGAGCCCTCGTCTGGGAAGATCCCACATGCCGTGGAGAAACTAAGCCCGTGCACCACAACTACTGAGCCAGCGTGCCACAAATACTGAAGCCTGCGCGCCTAGAGCCCATGCTCCGCAACAAGAGAAGCCACCGCAATGAGAAGCCCATGCACCACAATGAAGAGTAGCCCCTGCTCTCTGCAACTAGAGAAAGCCTGTGTGCCGCAACAAAGACCCAACGCAGCCAAAAATATCAATCAATCAATCAATCAATCTTATGGATCAGGGAAGAGACGAACCTTCCCAGGGCTAACCAGTTCTTATAGATAGGAAACAGCTGGTGAGGAGCATGTCTCTCGTATGCAAACTTACCAATTCTGAGTATATTCCCCAAGCCACCCCCTTTATCTAATTCTCACACAACGAGCCAGTATTTCTCCTGCCCTAAATCATCCCCAGGCCAGGTGCCAGGAAACTAGAGACCATCTCTATAGCCAAAGCCCACCAGAACTATTCAAACCAGCCAGTCCTAAGCTGTTCGCTCTGCCCTGCCCTGCCCAGGGCACAACAAAGGCTCTGGCCCAGGCTTTCCCTTCATTCCTGCTTTTGTCTCCTGACCAGAACCTGACACTTCCCCTGTGGCCCTGCATGGCATTCCTCCTTCTCTTGGGAAATGTAAGCAATAAATTCTTCTTCCAATGGCACTGATCTCTCTGTGTCCTCACTCAATCACCTCTACCAATGAAGATCCTGTGGGTACAAGTGAGACAATCCCACCTAATTCATTTCAGTGAAGAATCACTTTCATTCTTGTTTCTAGGGAACCTTCATCCAGAAAATGTCTCCATTCCACTTTTTACAAATATGAAGCATTTTCAGAGCACTGTCATTTTCAGGGTTGACCTCCTAGGCTAAGTGATACACAGGGCTGTAAAGTGGAAAGGGGTGAAGATAACAGAGAAAGAGAAGGAAAGGGCGACAGAGCCCACATGAAAGCTGCAGACTTATCTCAACCCCGAGAGTGGTTTCTGCCCTTTCTTCTCTCCCAGGTTCCAGCACCATAGCCTCTTTTCTTCTGTCACCTCACATAGGTGGTTCTGTCCGGATACCACTGGTCTTTCACAGTGAAGCTAATAGCTTAAGTCTCCAACACCCTTCACTTGCATTAAGTCCCTCCCAAAGATTACACCTAATTTTGTATTTGTATCCTTTTTACTAAAGAGAATCGCTAAAAACTTTACAAGCTTCATGCCCTATAGAAGCTGGGAGGGTGATAGGGGTCACGGCTCCAGGAATCCCAGATGTGAGCTCTTCTCTTCCACCCAACCACCCTGGACCCCAGTTTCCCTATCTGTACAAGAGGTGCTAACAAGACAGTCTTGTCCTAGGTTCCCTTTTCTCCTCAGATGCATTCATTTCTCTATATTCTAACAAAGCAATATGCTGTTACCTAGCATGTGGCTGCCAAGGCTTGCTTTGCATATTGGCTTTTTAAAGATGCTAAAACGGGCCTGAAAAACGCATAGCAAAAATATAAGTCAGTTCGTCACTGTACACTGGCTAATAAGGGCACAGAAAACAAGAGCAAAGCTTGTGCGATGAAGCCTGAGACCAATGCTCAAAATTATAACCTAAAGATTAACTGCATTAAGATCAACCAGAGCCGTATTATGGGGTCAGGGGGTCATGGGCTTGGTTCCCACCAGGGTCTGCCACTCTTTGTATGTATCTTTGGGCAAGTCATTAAACATCTCTAGGCTTCTCTTCTGACAAGCTAAGCAAGGGGCCTGGACCAGAGGATCTCTAAGGACCACTCTGCCTCTTTTTTCTTTTGAGTCTGAGAGTTATTCGCTGCAATAATTTGTACCCCCTCTGTCTCTTAACATGCTCGCTTCCTTCTGCCTCTCTTGTTGGTGCCACTCAGCCTCACAAATCGACCAGACTCTCTTTCTTTCTCTTGCCACGCTGAGCTAACCTAGGTTAAGCCACTGAACTGAGGAGGGGAAGACAGGGAAAGAGCAAAGGAGAGCACAGAGAAGGGAAAGGTAAGGCAGGGAGTCTGGCGGAGCGGAGTCCTGGTGCAGGGTCAGAGGCAGCTGGCACCCTGGCTCAAACGTGGACCAGATGCCACAGCTGGGTCTGCATCAGGCTTGTTTCTAGGGTGACTAGCTCAGGCCAGCCAGAAGCTATCCCACAGACTTCCTAGAAGAGGGTCCTCACAGACCCACTCCTGCTGGAGCTCAAGTCTCCAGCCAGATAAAGAAGAAAGAATGTGAGTTGCACTAGCTAATCTGAGGCTTTGGGTGACCCATTCTCGGGCCACAGCATGACACTGTTTCCCTTTAACTTTTTCTGGAGACTGTCCAACCCTAAGAGAAGGGAAATAGCACATCAGATTAGTGAGAGGCATCCCTTATTCCATCATAATTAAGAGGTTTCTGTTTTAATATCTGCAGCACTAGCTGGAGATCCAGGCAAGAACAGGCACTCAATAAATACCTGGTACACTGAGCTGACTTTTCCCCATTTCCCACACTAACAGCGCTGGATCCTGCTGGACTTCAGACCTCGCACAGATGTCTACTTTCCCTCTCTCCCTGTCTCCAGCAACCTGCTTTCTCCTGCCAGCTTCATCTTCCTGACACACCGTGTCTGTCACAGTCCTCTCTGTCCAGCAACTGATGGAGATGCGCATGGAATCGAAGGTCATCAGCCTTCCATTCACCTCCCTCTGGCACCAGCTGCTCCTTAGCTTTCCAGCCCCATGTTTCACAAACAGCCTACTCGACTGGGTTTCAGTGTGAAACCTGCTTCATCCAATCACTGAACATGCACTGTATTTAGTGCTCACAACGTGACAGGCACTGGGCCAGATCCTTCTGCATATGGCATAAGAACCCTGAAAATCAGGTATGCTCACCCCGTCTCGCAGTTGTAGAAGCAGACTGCAAGCCCAAGAGTAACTTGCCCAAGGGCCCAGCACATCTAGTGGCACAGTCAGAATTCGGAACCCAGGTTTCCAGGTTCAAGTCCACCACCCAACCACACTGCACATCAATGCAGTGCCTGGGGACAGAGGCTCCCAGAAAAAGACTCGCCCCTCCACAGGTTCAACAGGCCCTCAAATACACACACACACATTCCCAAACCACTCCAGACCCATCTAGGCCTAGAAAGCACCCCATCTTCCTCAATGGACTGCCCACCCCACATTGCCCATAGTGTCTTGCACAATGTACCACACTCTGGTTTTGGCCGAGGGAATCACTCCGGACTTGGGACTCCTGCCTTAGGTGTTTTACCTGACCTTGCTGTGCTGAGTCATGCATTCATGTGCCAACTGAACCCTCTGACCATCTATATCACTACCTCGTGGACCAAACACATACTCCCCGCATCAGTTTTATTATTAGCCAACATTTACAGACTGCGTCCTATGAACTGAGCGCTATACTAAACATTTACATGAATTATCTCTGTTAATCTTCATAATTCCCTAAGGTACTTTCTATTACTGTAGTCGTTTCATAGGTGAGAATACGAAGGCTTAGCCAGGTGAAGTAACTTGCCCAGAGTCACAAAGGGTTAGAGCCAGTACTTGGACCCAGGCAGCACCATCAACTCTCAGATATACAGCCTCTTCTCACTTGGTCCCCTTGACCAACACACACACACACACACACACACACACACACACACAGCTACCCCATCTGGTCCTGAGATGAGTAAAGCCAAACCAAGAATCCATTCATTGGGCTTCCCTGGTGGCGCAGTGGTTGAGAGTCCGCCTGCCGATGCAGGGGACGCAGGTTCGTGCCCCGGTCCGGGAAGATCCCACATGCCGCGGAGCGGCTGGGCCCGTGAGCCATGGCCACTGAGCCTGTGCGTCCGGAGCCTGTGCTCCGCAACGGGAGAGGCCACAACAGTGAGGGGCCCACGTACCGCAAAAAAAAAAAAAAAAAAAGAATCCATTCATTCACCCCTCCACCTAACTCACAAGCATCCCCACTCTTGCCAAATCTCCTGAGAGCTACTTTCCAGTCACAGTGATCAAGAGCAGAGCAGATCTGAACTGAAGGGTTTAGGGTAACACCCACCCCACCCCCCACTCCCAGCCTGTCTTCCCACTGGGCACTGCCTTCTTAGTCCCGTGCTCTTCAGGCCTCAAAGCTCTTAGTAGAATTCCTGCCTCCCAGACCTGGAGTAAAGGGAGAAAAAGCTCATGGGAAACTTCTAGAGGGCCAGACACTTCGAACATATCAGCCATCCAGCCTGCTCTCTGTTCCCATACAGGCTTTGCTCGGGCCACTGGGGCAGGAGGCATAAAGCAGAAAGGATTAAAACCCGGACCTTGGCAACAACTATGCCTGGGTTCAAAGTACCCCCATTTTTCATCTGTCAACCAAAATAATCATATCTACTTCAGAATGTTGTTGTGAAGACAATGCATAGTAAATGTTCAGCCCATAATAAGTTGGTAGTTATTATCATTTTCTTACCCTCTCAGCCTCAGGGATGTGCTTCCCAACTTTACCACTGATACTTCAAGATTAAATACAAACAGCAGCTCCCTCAATCCCTAACCAGGTGAATTCCCTTAAGTAGAGCCAGCATTGATTGAGCATCTTCCATATGCTGAGCACTAATGGCAGGGACTGAGGACACAAAAATGAATAAGACATGCCCCTGAACTTCAGGAGTTCACAGCCTCAAGGAAGACAGGAAAGAAACAGCTTACTTCAATGCCACACGGCAAGTGCAGTGACAGAGCATGCTGCCAGAGGGAGCAGGGGAAGCCAGGCAGATCACAGGGGACTGTGGGGGCCAGGGCAAGGAGTCAGAACTGAATTCTAAAGGCAGTGAGAAGCCACTGAAAAGCCTTAAGCAGAGGAGGCAAATGCACAGACTTATGCTTTAAAAAGGGATCACTTTAGAAGAGATGTGAGGAAAGAAGTTAGGAAGGTATGAACAATTCAATTAAGAAGTAATACCTTGGACAAGACAGTGCAAGGGAGACAAAGGGACAGATTTCAAAGATGTCTAGATAATGAACAGCAAAGGCCATGACATTCAACACTGTCTAATCCCTCAATGTTCAGAGATTGAGGGAGAGGGAGATGGAGAGGAAGGTGACGCATAGGCCTTTACATCCATCACTTTTTTTTTTTTTTTTTTTTACATCCATCATTTTAAAAATCAACTCTCGGGACTTCCCTGGCTGTCCAGTGGTTAAGACTCCCCACTTCCACTGCAGGGGGCATGGGTTCAATTCCTGGTCAGGGAACTAAGATCCTGCATGCCGCACGGTGTGGCCAAAATAAATAAATAAAAGTTTTTTAAATAAAAATCAACTGTCTCTTAAGGCACTCATAGCAATTTAGCTTGCACTAACATTTACTGACCCCTTGACTGCCAGACACTGCCTTAGGTACTTGGAGGGTTCCAGTGGCAAATCAGCTGAGAGAGAAGTATCAGCAAAGACCAGCATAGGGAAAAGACACAAGCACAGAGCCTCGGGAATGGTGACCTTCGTCTAGAAGGTGGGGTAGAAGGAGTAAGATGCAGGGGACCAGGCTCGAAACTCAGGCTGGGTCAGACTGTGCAGGGCCTAGCCTAAGGAGTTTGAACTCTGAGTGGTGGACACGGGGAGCCATTGAAGGTTTTAAACAGAAAGAGGATCACAGCTGAGCCTTATCAGATTCCTCTCACAGAGATGAAACAAGCGCTCTCTTTTTGGAATCCCTGGAGACAAGGGCCTCACGTTTTCCATCTGGTAACCCTTTTCATGCCTAACACAGTACCCATTATTTAGGAAGTAGTCCACAAATACATGTTAGGGCCATAAACACTCATGTACAGTCTTGCAAACCCAAAGAAAACGCATTGCCAGTATGATGCGAGACTGGTCAAGCTAAATAAATTTTTTAAATAAAGTAAATAAATCAAGGTTCTCTAAGGGTCCTTGACCACATTCAAAACTTGGCCACTGGCCTTTTCATTCAGGAGCAAACAGCTCTGGGCAAGATCTGAAATATCTCTGAGGAGCTATTCCGGACCTCTAGTCACTCATTTCTAAGCAGATTGAATACTTCAGGGGCTGGATATAAGGAGCTCAGTACAGGATGGAGGATACAGCTCTGGGCCTGCCAGGGCGAAGGGGAGCGGTACCTTTTGCTGAGCACTTGCCACTTGCCAGCCACCATGCTGCATTTTTCGTGTGTACCCATGTACATGAAGAGGGGGTAACTAGCCAGTTTGGATTCCCCCACCAACCCCGAACCCCATCTGCCTCACTAGCCTCTGCCCTTTGGCTCAGGCCTCCCGAGTGTTGGACCTTGCTCTCTTGCTACTGTGTGAGGCTATGAGTTGATTCTCTCTCCTTCTGGGGGGCTCATTCCCCCCTGTTATAATGCCAGAAAACCCTCCTACCCCTCTCTATAAAGATGAGAGAAATCCAAGGGACAGTAAAAACCTCATGGTTGAGTGATCATTACAGAGCAAAGACCCTGGGTGCAAGTAGCCTCCTGACAAATGCCTAAGTATGGTTGGTTGGTTGGTTTTTAAGGGGCAGCCACTTCAATTCCATACCTGCATTGAATGTTTACTAACGCTAATGATCAGCAGGGAAAGGATAAAGAAAGAAAAAACAAAACCTGCAGACATCACAGAATCCAGAAATCTATTTGGCTTCAGCATATATGAGTTTTTCAGAAATAGAATTACCTTCTTACATTGGTTTGATTCAATATTAACGGGAGTTCATATTATCTGAGTCCTCACTCTGTTCATGGAAAACCTCCATGGGTGGGACGGGGTGGGAAGAGGAGTGTCCAGGATTCAAAATCCACTACAAATACCAAAGAAGATTTTTTGCGCACAGATGGTTAGGAATTGGCTGTAACATTTTCTCGATTAAGCTGGCATACCAAAATAAACTTCTGAGATCATTACTTTTAAAATAGTGCACTGTAATGTTTCCATTCAGCTTCCTGCCTGGTGACCTTTGCTCATGACCCCCACACCGCCCAGGCCTACCTGCTGGGCTGCCTCATGGAAGAGTTCCTGCACTTGAGACATCTGGGCCATTCTCCGGAAATGGGGGTCCTGGGAGTCTGGGTGGGGAGACCCGTCTGGAAGGTAAACAGGATTCTGGGTCAGGCTGGCTCCTCCTTCCCTGGATTCTTACGGCCCATCCTTCCTCTATACCAGATAAGGCCCTGGCTGAGGGAGGGACCTTGTTCTGCCTCATCTGGAAACATCTCCTTCCCTCTTTGGTACCCAGATAGATCCCACTCATTCTTCAGAGCCTCCCTGTGCTCAAATGTTGCTGTTCTTTGAAAGCCACAGCTGCCTGCAGCTCTCTGTTTTTCCCTGAGCTCCTTCAGTACGGGGGTCAGAACCAACTGCCCAGCTGCCCAGCCCTTGAGGACAGTTTTACACTCCTCTCCATCCTTGTGAACCCCTTTGTCCAGGGCAAGGGCACCATTGGCTCACTAGGGCCAGTTGCAGGTGGTGAAAGACTTACCGAGACCCGCTCCGGAGCCGCAGCACCGACCCTTCGCGTCTGAGTCAGCGCTGGGACCCGCGTCCCTCAGGCACCCCTACTTACGGGAACCCCATACAGCGCAGCGCACGCCCCCTCCAGCCTCGGCCCCGCCCTTACCGAGTTCTCAGGAACCCCTGGGGTCGGCGGGAGGCTCGTGTGCCAGTGGCCGTGTGTAGACGCGCCAGGGGACGGCGAGGGGGTCTACCTGAGCAGGCGGGCAAAGGTGACCCAAGCCGGCCCCCTGACTACAGGACAGAGCTCCCCGGGGAGAGGAGCCGCCCCGAGACCACCCTACACACTGCCCACCCACCAGCCGCGCGGCGTCCGCCCTCACCGGTTCCCGGGACGCCCGCTCCTAGCGCTGGGCCCGCCCAGTCCCCGCCCCGCCGCCACGTGGCTAACCAGGTGTGCGCGGCGCGGGTCCCAGCTGTCTCGCTGACGAGGCATGCCGCCCGGGCTCGAGCACCTGGGCCACGACTCTCCGGTCCAGGTGGAGAAGGACGGGGCTGCAGACACTTCCCCTCCCCAAGGGTGGTGCCTGAGCACCCGCCGCCGCCCAGGAGGGCTCCCAGAAGAAGGGAACAGCAATCTTAACACGGGTGGGGAGGGACTGGGCGGGGGGGGTGAGGGTGCGGGGGTGGACTAGGGGGAGGGTCCGCATGCTCTCAAACGTAACAGCCACTGCCTCCACCGCCTCGACAGCTCGCTCACCGCACCCCCGCTGAGGTGCCCAGCCCTGGGATTAGGGGGACAGGACGCGAGCCTACTCACTGCAGTTGCTTCTAAAGACCTGCGCGTTACACAGCACGCAGGAGTGAGAAAGGCTGGGGAGCGGCGGAGCCCGCGGCTCCCACTGGTCCGCAGCCCCCTGGACAGGTGCAGAAGCGTCTGAACAAGAGACCGTGACTGCGCTCCGGGGTTGCCAAAGTGCAGCGGCCACGCGACCAGGTGACCCTCAGACTCGCAGGAAGTGGAATTCTTTTGCCAAGAAGGTGCCCTCGGGCATGCTGAGGTGTGGGGAGGAATTACCCTCGTCACCTTCAGCAATTCCCAGAACCGGCTTGGAGGGGCGGGGAGTGAAGTAAGGTTTCCAGGGTCCCCGGCTTGCAGGGATAAAAAGAAATTAACATACAGAGAGATTAAATTATCGCTATTTCCAATCTGGCATATTTCCTAAGCCTGAAATAACTTGCTAGGCCTCCATCTGGGCTTCTGAGAAACAGAAGGGCAGCTGGGAGTACTTCCCACGCCCACATGAGCCTTTGTGTGAAAATCCCTAAAAATAGAGGTTGTTCTTTTAAAAACAAAAGGGAAGGCAAAGCCATGGGAACAGTGACAGAGCCCCAACCTCTCCTGCTCCAGCAAAGGGTTTTTTGTTTTTTGTGGGGTTTTGGGTGTGGAAATATATATAACATAAAATGTGCCATTTAACCCATTTTTAAGTGTACAATTCAGTAGCGTTATTTATATTCACCATTTGGTGCAGCCATAACTGCTCTCTCCAAAACTTTTTCATCACCCCAAACTGAGGCTCTGTACCCCTAAGCAATAAGTCCCCGCACCCCTCTACTCCCAGACAGTGGTAACCTCTAATCTATTTTCTGTCTCTATAAATTTGCTTCTTCAAGCCTATTTCACATAAGTGAAATCAGACAGTATTTGTCCTTTGTAAGTCTGGCTTATTTCACTTAGCATCATGTCCTCAAAGTTCATCCATGTTGTGGCATGTGTCAAAACTTCATTCCCAGCAAAGAAGTTTTTAATAACCCATCTCTGTAAGAGGAAAGAACCCCAGGATAAATTGCAGATTAGCCACCTGTGAACAAAGCATGGCTAGGTGGGCATATTACTGGAATCCACTACGTGTCCATGTATTACATCTGTACAGAGAATAGTAGTGCCATCTTTATTATTCACTTTGGGGTCACACATGACACTTTGTTTTTTTGCCTCAAGCTGGTTTCCAGTTTGCCGTCACCTTCTGATGAGCCTCTTTCAAAGTGTCAATGTGAACTTTGAAGAATCCACATTCAATTCCATATCAGCCTGAGCTAAAAACATTAAAAAAGGAAATCAACCCCTCTGTTCATAACCACCTACTTCCTGTCACTCATCACTTTCTAAACAAATGAAAAGTTCCCTTTGAAACTTATGAGCATCTTCTACACCTAAGAACAAATATTTGTTTCTTTGCTTCATGTTAAGGCTAGAGAAACCTGGCCATTTGCAAAGGAAAAAAGTGTACCCTGCTTAATGTAGATGTATAAAAATGACACTAACTGTAAACAAACAAAAAACCACTCTTATTGTATCAAAAAATAGCATACTGCATAACCTTTGAACAGAACAATTCCATTTTTAAGATACTACCCTACATGACCTAGTACAAAGATGTTCACTGCATCATTACTTTGTAATAGTTTTTTGTTTGTTTGTTTGTTTGTTTGGTTGGTTTTTTTTTTGCAGTACGCGGGCCTCTCACTGTTGTGGCCTCTCCCGTTGCGGAGCACAGGCTCCGGACACGCAGGCTCAGCGGCCATGGCTCACGGGCCCAGCCGCTCCGTGGCATGTGGGATCTTCCCGGACCGGGGCACGAACCCATGTCCCCTGCATTGGCAGGCAGACTCTCAACCACTGCACCACCAGGGAAGCCCTGTAATAGTTTTTTAAAATTGTAACATCCTAACTGTCTACTAATAGAAGACTGATTACATAAGTTATGGTACAGCCATACTATGACAACCAGCACTAGAAAGAATTAGGTGTTTTTATATGCACTAACATGAAACTTTTTTCATCACATAATAATGAGTAAAAACAGCATGTTGTAGAATAATGTTCTTTTTAAAAAAGTGCATATATGTATATAGTTTGGAAAAATACACATCAATTTGTTAATAGTGGGGAGGGGGATTGAGATAGTGAGTAAAATGGGAGAGGAAATCTAGTTTAATGTACAAATTCTTGATTTTTATTGAATTTTTCTTCTTACAATGAGCACATGTTATTTTAGGAATCCGAAAAAAAATGAGTAAGAAAATTAAGACAAGCAATGTAGGGCAGATTGCATTTTCCAAAGATAACTGCACTAACATATTCCATCCCATATGCTCTTCTTGCAATACGACATTGACATTCCTTCAAAAAGAGATGGGAGTCTATGTTCCCTCCCCTTGAGCCAGAACGCATCTTTGTGAGTGCCTCAACCAATAGGAGAAATGGAAGAAATGACACTGTTTGACTTCCTAGGTTAGGTCATAAAGGCAGTGGGGAGTCCATCTGGCTTCCTTGCTCTCGGAGCACTGACCCTTGGAATTCAGCCACCATGTTGTGAGGAAGCCCAGGCCACATGGGGAAGCCACATGTTCCACCAGTAGCCAGCATCAGCTGCCAGACATGTGAGTGAAACAAGCCTTCAGATAATGATTCAAGTCCCCAACCTTAGATTCTTCCAGCTGAGGTCCCAGACACTGCAGGGCAAAGACAAGCTGCCCTTGCTGGTATCTGTCTGAATTCCTGACCACAGAACCATGAGAGATAATAAATTATTGTCGTTTTAAGCCACTAAGTTTTGGGGTGATCTGTTATTCAGCAACAGATAGCAAATACATAGTGCATCTAACCAAGGTAAAAAATATTTTGTTTCCTTTCATAGTATTTTTAGTCATTTCAGATCGTTCAAAGTTACTGTTATTGCAGTACCATTATATTAAAAAAATCATAATGTTGTTCTTAAACTCACGTCTTTTTTTCTATTCAGGAACCACTCCAGCTAGAGTTGAAGCCCACAATAGTGAGGTTGTTGCTCTGTGTGTCTTACCCTGCTCAGCTGCAGACAGAAGATCCTTCATTGCATTCCTTTCCAGTGGTTGGTGCTGGGAACTGCCTTCTGTGTGAAAACTGGAGAAGAGACCATGTCTTGAAAAATGATCTCATTTGTCAGAAAGTCTGAACCCTGGGGAGGGATCAGAGTGTGGACAAAGTCCAAGAAACAGAAATGTGAAAACAGTTTGAAAACATTAGATCAGAATGTAAATATGTATAATTACAAAAACATATTTCACCGCCTATGCCTTAGAACCAGAGTCAGAAGGGCCACAAAGAGTGGGTCAGCTAGTCTGGTGGTCTTCTCCTAGGCTGTACTTTACCATCACCTGGTGTAGTTTAAGAAAATACCCGAGTCTGGGGTGGGGCCTGGGCATCAGTATTTTCTTTACACTCCTCAGGTGATTCTAAGGTACAGCCAAGGTTGAAGACTGTGGAATTTCTAGCTCAATCTTTTTTTTTTGTTTTTTTTCCCCTTCTTTAAGATACCTGAGAGAGAGCATACATCCTGTCCACGTTGGTGTCTTACTTCAGTTATAATCTTCAAGGACAAGGAAAAAGCATGAAATATATCACCCAGAGAACACAGGTAATATAAAATACATATATTTTTTTCTTTTTAGTTGGTCATTATGATGCACCTCCCTGGGGCATGCCTGACTTCTAAAAAATCACAGATATTCTGCACACACTCAGAAAAGTTTGCTGGCTCTGAGGAATCAGGATTTGAACCTAAACTAGGTTTAGTTCCAATACCAGCCTCTCTCCTGTACACAATACAACTTCTCTAAACCAGGTGAAGAGATGAGGCAGAAAAAGATTTTCCTTCTTCCTGGACTTTAAAATGAGGTGGAAGGGGGTGAATCAGGAGATGCAAACCTGATGGAGGTACCAGCCCCTCACACAGCCTGAGAGCTCTCCATTCCCAGAGAGGGGTGGACAGGACCCCTGGAAGACAAGCCTTGCTCTGGCTTCCCTGATTGGGCTGAGTGGGGAGGGAGGGGCCGACAACGTCCTGCTGCCGGTGTCCCCAGCTCCTGTTGAGCAGGTTTCTCCTCCAGGATCTAAGCTATTTGTTGACTCTGGGGGTTTGCCCTCAGACAAGAGAAAGGCATTCTCCCTCTATCAGCCACCTGGCATCCGGCATGAGCCAGGACCTGGTGGGACCATAAGAAAATATGGGTTGCAGAGAGAAGCCTAGTGAACAGGGTACAGTTTATTTTATGGATGACAGTGGCAACCTTGCTGAACTGTGACAACAGTGCAATTAGCATTCAGCCTTTGTTTGAATATCATATACATAAGACCCAATCACAGACCTTCAAGAGTCTAGATGAGAAAACTTAGGTCTGAATTTGAGTCCCGGATCTTCTCTTCCACTATGTGACCTTGTCCAAGGTGTTTAATATGTCTCAGCCTCAGTGTCCTCATTTGTAACACAGAGTTAATGATAAGACCTTTCAAGCCTACCTGGCAGAGTTGTTATGAACACCCTAGAATTTGCTGGAGATTGAAATCCAACTCAGCTATCTGTCGTGTCCAAAATCCACTTTCTTTCCTCCCATTGTGAAATTCACCTGACCAGTTTCCTGGTCCCACAGCTGCTATCCACAGAGCCTCAAACTCCCTGGCAGTGCTTCTTCTACACCACCTGCAAGCTCTCTTAGCATCCTCAGGTGTAACTCATAGGGCCTGGATGCCCTCTTTTAACTATATTCTCCAGACATCTGTTGATCACCAAACTGTGCCCAGTGCTGATATACAATGGGGAGCAAGATGGCTCTGGACAGGCAGAAAATCAAGTCAAATTCCCACACTGATAAGGAGATCATTACAAACAGCCAACCATGCTAGGAAAGAACTGTACAGGGTGGTCCAAAGCTCAGGGTGGCACAAGGGGGCGGGTGGTTATGACCTGATCAGGGAGACCAGGATAAGCCTTTCTGAGAAAGTGATGCTGCAGCTGAAATTGGGGTGGGGAGGTTAATAGAGAAAACTGTGTCAGTGGCAGAAAGGGTCATAACCAAGTATGAGAGGCTGAACGCAGTTGAGTAGTGAAAGCAGAGGATGAGAGGCTCACTGCGGGTGAGGCGTGGGCTAATGGCTGCAGAAAACCATGAGGGCCAAGGTAAGAGCTTAGAATTTACCCAAGTAGCAACTGAGACACTTCTGGAGGTTTTGTGCATGGCGTTAATCTGGAGAAAGTACTGGAGGCCATCTAGACTCGTTGTGCAGAAACTTGAAGGAGCCTGGGCAAGACTTCAGGGTAGCCTGGGCTGTGGTAGTGATAAAGGGAGGGGGCGGTTCAAAAGGATTTGAGAAATATTAACAAGCTCTGCCTCCATGACTTGCCAATCTGATTGATTAGATCATAGAACATTTATTGGGCCACACCCAGCAGAGTGAGGTCATTTTCCATTAACAGGTCACACATGTGGACCTGGTTCTTTGTTCCTATGCAACTGGGGTGAGGAAAGGGCTGGGACCCACTTGCTCATTGATGAGATCCTGGCTGTCCTGTTTCTTACTCTTCTCATGTATTGAGATGTTCTCATTTCTCTGCAGCCAGAGCGTTGTAAGGTGACAAGGGGAAGGAAATGGCTCTGGAGCCTGTAGTCCTGGCCACATACTCTGGCACATTTCTACATGAGGGTATGGGAAACAGGTCTAGCACATGAGAAGATACCTTGTTTCCTACTAGCCATTGATCCTTGCAAGCATCTCCTTTGGGGATTTTGTTAGACGTTTGTGGTTGAGTGCAGAAATCCATCATTTCCAGGCTCCCTAATCAGAGCATCATCTTAATGGCATCAGATCTCCACCACCATTTCTAATATCGTCACTGCTAATGCCTCTTTTACCCCATAACATTGTTCATTCATTCACTCATATCTGCTTATGTGTGAGGCATGGTTCTATATTGGGAACAAAATGTCCTCAAGGAGCCTACAAACTAATCCAGGAGTCCCAGAGTCTTTTCCTGATAAACAGTTTTGAATTCTCCCGAAATATTAATACTAAAAAACATTTATGATAAATAAATCTAACTTGTATGAAAGGCCAGGCACCACATACCATCAGTCAGTTGTTTCCGGTTGATGTATACCTGTTACGGCACATGCCATACAGCCATTGAGGAGGAAGAAAACAAAGGAGATAGCAGAGAATAAACAGAAATGGTGAAAGAAAAATAAATGTAAGATGAAAAGGTGAGTGAGCAGGCCCATCGCATTCACACAGACACGCGACCCTCCCTCCCGCCGGGTGAGGCTGGCTGCAGTGCTCCAGTCTTACTGTCCATGACTCTGCTTTGGCCTCATGGGCAGCCAGGTCCCTGCTCACGATTAACTAATAGCTTGGGATTCAAAAGTTCAATATATTCTTGCTTTTGGAAGATGACTTTTTCTTCCTTTGCAAGTCTACTGATTTTCTCATTCACAGCAACATAGGCCGTTCTCCATCCCTCCCAGGGTCTCAGATAATGGAATCATAAATTTACAAAATTTGTCATTTCCACCTAACTAGTTATTCTTTGCTGGTCAATTAAATCCAGACAGACAGATCCTATCATATCTCCTTTCATCTTTTGAAAGATATTGTCAGCAAGTCAGGAATTTACTCATGTGCTGCTTTACATGAAATGAAGCTTCCAAAATTTGTCCAATTCTGCTCTATTTTGCCTTTGTGCTACTCCTAAAATCTAAACTAGGGAATATTTGTGCTTTTGTAAGTTTACAAATTATCTCAAATGATGTGATAGTCACAGCAACTCTCATAGGGATTTTTATTATGCCAATCTTACACATGAAAAAAAAACACTGAGACTCAGGAAAGATAAGTGACTTGTACAATGTTACACAGATAGGTCAAGGTAGAGCCAGAACTTGAAGGTCTAAGTTCCTTGCTTATTTCACTGCTCCTTATCTGCCCATGCGGAATATTACCAAACTAGACGCCTGCTGTCTCACAGTCATCCTCAGCAAAATCACACACAGCTTATTTAAAGCCGTCCCACGCAGCACTGGTTATGCTGCCTTTGGGTGCCATCACCCACTCCCAAATCCGGAGGGCCAACTCCACAAACTGTGCTGGAGCCCCAAGTTGTTCTGAACTCATTTACTCGGTTGTGCCCTCTTCCTAACATTTAATTTTGTGCTCTACGAATCAGTCTTAACCCTCATGTTGCCACTGACAAAAGTTACATGATAGTGCTCGAGGTCCCACAAAGAAACAAAGGAAAACTACCATATTGGAGGTTTAAAGATAAATTTTACAGTGGCCTAAACACCTTGAAGGAAATGGCTAAGGAAAAGAGAATACCGGATAATTAGAAGCTAGTGGAAGTTATCTGACACGAAGAGTATCGTAATCATATCTGGGAGTACTGACTAGTAGTGTATGATTTCAATCTATTTAAAATAATATTAATACAGTTTCATGAAGTCTGTGCTAGAAATGACTAAAAGCATTGGTTCTACTTCTAGGAAAGAATCCTCCAGCATCCATTTCCAAACCCCAACGAGGGGTAAGTGATTCTCATGCATCTTTACCCTCAGGTTTGTGAATCCCTACAGAGTATTAATCTTCCATTTCTGTAATAGGTCAGTTCCTTCTGAACAAAGCCTACTATCTCATTTCCACAGACCAGGTTTGAATCCTATTCATAAGCTTGATATTTTAATTAGGGGATAATTTTTAATGATATTCTCTATTTCCACTGTATTTGTATACATTTTCTATCTTCTGGAACCAATTTATTAAAATTGTCTAGAAAACTATTCTAGTTAAAATAAGAAACACTACTACTTACCCATTTGTTGAGGAATGACATATAAATTACTCAGCACAACGCCCAACACATCTTAACGCTGAATATTTGCTTTAATAACCTAAAGTACAGTCCTGCATCCTGCAATTGATACCATCCTGCAACCGATACCTTTCAGATGCTCAAATAAAGACACTAGTAGCCTCAACCACCTATTATTTGCATCTAGCACAAAGCCTGTTACTAAGTAGGTGATCCACGCTGAATACCATGCCCCCACAAGTAAGGATTCAAATCAATAGAAAACACAATTACTATCACAGATAATACATTCTTTGGGCCCCTTCACCACCTTGAAACAGGCATCATAGTTTCAGAATCTTATTAACAATGGGATAAGCTAGGAAAGATTAAGAAAGTTACAACTTTAAGAATTCATCTGTATAAATTGATAAATACGCAAAGGCTCAAATGTTCTCTACTTCACAATTCAAGTCCATTTCTAAACTTGAGTTTTCCCAGTAGTTTGAAAAATCACTTTGAAAATGTCACTCGCATTTACAGTATCACATCCCAGCTCTTACTCGTATGCGTATACAACTGCATGAGTGCGTTCGTAAAATGTTTTTACTATAAATGTCCTTTTAAGGACATCTGAAAATGATAAAAGAACTAAAATCATGAGACTCAAAATTTACCTTTAGTTCACTTACAACTCTTCTGCTCCATTGATTCTTTATCCATCAAATGAATATAATTTACTCCAATACCATCATCAGTTTCATCAAAGTGGAGGGAAAAATTGGCAGCACTCCGAAAAAAATTTTTTAATTCCGTCCAAACATATAATCATTAAAATCTTCATACTCCCTTTGTGCATGATAAATTGTCAAGTAAGACTCAATAACGTAACATTAATTCAAATGACTTCAATTTTTTCTGTAATCTTCAGAAGGTGGGAGAACCATCATGTAGAGTATCTCACCACCCCTCTCCCTACCATTCCTAATCATTCAAGAAAAAGTGTGATCTAGGAAATGGGTTAGTAGACTATAGGTGGTATTATTATGTATAATTGGTTAAAGCACCATGCTAATAAAGTCAGGGTCCTAGGATTAATCTCTGCAAAAGCCAGTAAGTTTCTATTTGTCCCAAGGACCCAAACTGCACTCCTAGCTGCAGACAGCTTTCTTACAATGTGTCCCACTGGTCACAAAATAGGGAGGGGGGACTGGCAAGGAGGTAAATGGATGAAAACAAATCTTCATTAACGGGGAAAAAAAAAAAAAATTCCCATGTATGATGATAATTGAATCTTATCTACAAAGAAAAAAAATCATATATGTTCTTATGCCCTTATTCTTGGCTCTATGTTAAGTTTATCTCAAGTCTAAAATACTGGGTGACTAACACTTGACTCCTTAGAACTGCCTAATAAATAATGTTCTACACAAAGCTACAGTAAAGGCCCTGCTGTTACCCAATTTGTGTAACAAACTGTTCATTCCATATAGACATCCTTTTTCTCTTTTTAATATTGATCTTTCCACAGTTTTAAAATATTTTCCATTAGTTATTTGGTTCAGAATATTGTGAAAAATTCAGCTAGGAAATTATTCATAAAACTGTATTCTGATTTTATTTTTCAAACAGCCAGTGTCCACATTTAAAATGCAGAATTTGCAAATATAAATTATCTAATAATTCAATTAAAAATAAAACAAAAACAACTTCCTTTAGTATCATAATACATAAAATGGTATTATAAACTCCAAATGGCAAGGTTAACTACATGACAATGCCAGAAGCTGTGAAACTCATTAAACCTCTAAATGAATAGGTCAGTTTAAAGAACATTTCTGTGTTCCATGATTATGCATGAAACAAACTTTCATTGTATTATAAAGGCTCAGCAATTCATTCAGCATAACATGGGGTCAAGCAAAATTTTATTTTTACAATGACAATAAAAAATGCATTTAAACAACAACAAAAAATCCTCCCAATTGTTTAAAAACAATTCTGTTTGGAGGGTAAAATGTATTTTAAAATATACTGACTGAATTTCAATTGCCAGGCTGCTACCAATGTGAAAGTTTGTATTTAAAAATATCACAAATATCTTTTCATTTGACAGTGAAAATTTCAATGTGATAAGTTTCATTGCAAAGCAATTTTCACCTGAGTACTTTGAAATTTAGTGCTCATATATTTGAAGGGGAGGTGGGGAAGGAAAAGACCCACTTGTGTCAGATACTGAGTTTGTAGTTCTTTCACACTGATTTCCCAGAGGGCTGAAGAAACATCGGCTATGACCTTTCAGGACATACATGATGCTCCCCTTTTTCCTATAAATTTGTTCTGGCATTTTATAAATTCCCAGTATCCATATTTCCACTTAGTTACCCACTCAAGCATAGCAACCCAATTCATTCAATTCTATACAACAGTGTCTATATTATGTACATGTTTAATTATCAATAGGAAATAGAAAATAAAATTTACAGTGATTGAGAAAGGGTCAGAAAATGGGATAGGAAAAGTAATACTGTATATTCAGAATATCCTATTATCCTACCAGTTTCAATGACAAGGTTTTTCCTTTATTAGTTGAAATACAAAGAAGGCATAGGGGATCCCAGGAAAATAACACTATGTATCAGAAAATTCAACGTGCTCCACCATCAGGATTTCCATTACACATTTAATTTCTTCTGTACAATTTTTAGAAACTTGTTTTTCTTTTCAAAATCATCAGATTTCCAGGTTAAATTCAGCACTACACAGTATGCCCTTGAAGTAAGATGAGGTTACCTGCTTTATTTGGATAACAAGTTCCCTTCCAGACAGCATTAAAATAAAGACAAGTAAGACTACACAGATAAAATCCAGTATAATTCAAATCCAACAATGAAAAATTTCCCCCATATTGTTGCAAAATTCTTTCTACTGAAATGCTCTGCTACAATAATAAAAAGCATACATTACATATAAAAGATACCAGTGTACTAAAAAGTGACAGAAGTGGACTAGCAAATCCTTCAAAGCACATTATATAAATGACTAGCATTTAAAAACATTTTTCCTATAAAATGTAGGTCATATACATTTATAAATTGGCGGTTTTATTTCTAAAGCAGTGATGTGTGTGTTCAAATAGTTAGCTGTTCTGTACAGTATAATATCTACTCAAATCAAACTACAATAGGTTTGTCTTTCTTTGTATTGAAGTTGAATAAATTCATCTGATCAGCTGAGAAATCAAGGTTGAAAAATAAGTATCTAAAAATCAAAGTAGAAAGTTTAGAATTATTGAAATGTAGCTATGAAATATGAAGAGAACTATTTCACAATGGAGCTGAAGTCACCTCAAAACTTATGGGCTTGAATCTAAAACAGAAACAAATATTAAAATCCAAAGCAAACCACAAAGTTAGGTAGCAGTACAGAAGCAGGCAAAAAAACACACCCCCTTCCTTCAGTGTGATGGGCACTAAGTTTTGCAGTCTTCCTCCATCTTGCAGAAGGGTGGTAAGGCCATTCAATGCTTAGTGAAAGTGAGTACAGATGAAGGCAGATTTAGCCTGTCTCCCCTGCAACTTCAATTATGCTGTGTAAACAGTGTTACGTTCCAATAGGAGGAACAATGGAATTTGCTTATAAAAACTGATTAAAGATAATCATTATTAAATGAAATAAAGATAATTAATAACTCTGAAATGTTTTTAGAACTTTCCTGATGCTACTTGTAAAGTTAGCACTGCTATGTATTATTGCTTACATACAGTACAACATCATATGCCTTCTAACATAAAGCAGTACTGTGATTTGTTTGTACATATTTACAGATTCTTAAAAACAAGCTGTAAAAACATTACATACTTTCAGACAATACAAATTAGCACATTGGTACTCACTTCAAAACAAATGGAATGCATAACATTAATAAACATCATAAAGGAAGACTCACATAAAAGTCCTTGATTGTCAAGACACGTTTATATATAAACTCTAACTGTGCAGAATTAAAGATTCAATCATAGGTACATCCTTATTTGATGAACCATATTTACAGCATGGTATTGCATAAAAAAATAAAATAATGTTTACAGGGTTTTACTTTTTTATCCATTGGATTAAAGAAAGCAACAAACACAACAAGAAATGTTTGTCTGCTTTAGTTTCCTACCAAAGTTTAAGTGAAAAAGGAAACATACGTTTTTTTATTTGCAGAATATAGCAAAAACAACTGGAAAATTATTTCCCTGAAATAAAGCAATTTGAAACGGAAAATGTTTAAATTAAATTGCAGAGTCAAAAAGTTTCTCGTTGATTATAATAGTGCTTCTTCAAGTAAATATACTGTGAAAAAACGAGTTCTAGTTTAAAATGTTCTAAGTCTAAGAAATGTAGTTTTACAGTAATGCCTACTTTTAAGTTTCCCGGCTTTTTTTTTTTTTTTTTTAACAGCCCTTTAAAAACCCAAATTAATAAAATGAAAGAAGTGGCAAAAGATCTAACCTAGCTGGCACTTTGCAAGTTTCTCTGGCCTGTGGAAATGAAAGCCTACCCTGAGCACAAGGCCTCTTTTGCCTCTCAAAACGAGAAAAATTACCCAACCATGGACAGTCCTCACTCAGCCAGAGCTAAAAGGATGGATTTCTATGGTATCAACTAGAAAATCTGCAAGTAGATCCCAAAAGTTTAAGAGCCACTTCAAATATTCTGAACCAAATGAAATATGTGTGCAATAAATTTAAAAAAAAACACGCTTTTAGAAGATGTTCAAGAGATATTACTTCAACTAATGTGATCTGTTTCCAATCTTCAAACATGAGAACAGGTCCTAAGAAAGCACACCTCACTCACACTTCGCCAAGTTTAAGGGTGTAAGAGTATGTTTTCATAGAACAATTTGCTCACCAAGAGAAATGAAATAAAAATTGCAAAAGGATATCCTCAATATTCTGATTTAAAGCAGCACAAAAGGCTACTTGCTTTCTCTATTAATGCCCAGATAGAAATTAAGTAACTTTCTGAACCAAAGTGGGGAAACCCAAACTGCTGAGATGTTTATCATATGATGATAATACAAGGTAACTCTGGTAGGCATGTAGAATTTCACAGTAAGAGAGCGATGACTATACTTAAAAAGTGGTAAGTCAGTAAATTATGCCAAAGTATCATTTATCTCAAAATATGCTTATAATGTGGTAGAAAAGTCTGCCATTATGTAGATGTAAAGAAATGTGGTGAACACAGGAATGCAACACCTGAACTGCTTGCATGACTGCCACTTTCAAAGGCCTTCCCTCCTTGACTTACTGCTCAGCAGTAGAGCCACATTCTAAAAACTGTGCTGGTGATGTTAACACAAACAAAAAACCTTATTCTGTACCAAGTTCTCAACAGAACAGAAATTCTAACCAGGCTCAAAACAAAAACAAAAAACCAAAATAAATGCCTACCATCATCCAATAGTAGTATGAGAAAAACAAAAATGCCTGTACCTAGGGAGAGCACAGTTCCATTGTTAACATCTCGCCTGAATGAAGCCTTCTTGAGGTTGTAATGTGCAACGCAAGACACACCATTCTTAAGAGTCAGTAATGGCAGAACTTCAATATCTACTTCAAAGAAGTCTAAAATTCTTGAAAAATTTGGCAGCAAAGAAAGCTGTCAAATGGGAAAACATTTCAAGCAAAGTTTAACAACCAAAGTGTAGAGGAAACCCATATTAAACATAATTTATATTCCTTATCATAAAAACACCATATATTCAAAATAAATGCAAAAGATGTTAAGGGTAGATATTTCTTTGTTCCCTTTCTTTATGAGAACAGTCTTGGGATAACATTAAATAAAAGAAAAAAATAATTTAAATGTATAACATTCTATACTGAAACAAAGACTGCAGATCTATAAGGCCAATACAAAAGTTAAAATGGAAATTAACATAAAGTTGCATCTTCCAAGGGTTTTAATTTTAGATTATCACTGGTGCTATATCAGTACGTGTGCATTGTGACAAAGATGGTGGAAATTTAAAATAAAAAACCAAAAAGTTGGAAGAAATTAAACAGGATAATAAAATGTTACTTTCCAAAAATTAAAACTGTCCAATGTGTAACTCAAACCATCATTCTTTAGAAAAGTATATATATAATATGTATATATATAAAAGCACTATTTATTGTACCATGCTGTATTATTTTAAGACAAAGAATTAAAAAAAAAAACATTCGTGGTATAAGGATAAAGTCTGTAGTTTATTTAGATTTTGAAATGCAACAAAAAGTTTCCGATCACTCATCTAGCTGAAAAAGAAACTGTAGTTACTAGAATTAGTAAACACTCTTGGTTTGTAAAATTGTAATGAGCAGTGTTCATTAAAAAGTAACTCAAGATAAAATAAGCAATTAAAATGCCCATTTCTTTAGTTTCTCTGGATACTGTTTAATTATCCAATCTATCAAGATTCTAGAAAGAGAAGGATTAAACCAGGTTTTACAGTTCCAAAGATATCCAATTTCCTTTTATTGCCAAAAATTAAAATTTTCAATTATGAGATGATTATGACACAACCATATCAAACCTAAAAATCTAAATTTTTTTTTTTACTTTGAGAAATCAAAAATACCAAATAGATTCTAAGTGCTCTATGTTAACTGAAGTGTATATGTAAAGTAAAATACAATTAAGCTTTAAAATGTGGAATATACATTTTGTATAAGCATTATGTTCTTGGGAATGTAATCTACAGAATATCTTTTTACTAAAACTTCAAAACCTTGATACTTGCACATGAAAAATCATAAAAAATATCTAGGTACAACTGTACAAAGAAACTGACACCAATATGCATACTTCCATACAGAAGTGAATGCTTCAACAGTTATGTATTTTGGTAAAAGTTTTGAAAGTATGCATATTTTTAAAGTAATTAGGCTTTTAAATAGTGGAGTCTTAGACTATCAGATTTTTATTACTTTTTTCTCAAAAAAAAAAAACATGTCAATATAATGCAAAATGAAAATCAAGGGTATATGGCATATCATTCTTTTTAAAAGGTGGTTTCCTTTTTTCCCCCTATAGGACACACTAATTTATTTAAGCCATAATCTCTTGACATTTAAACTTTTAAGTTCACTCTGTCTATACTCAGATTCCCTGCTGAAGTGCCATGACTATGCTGAAAAACTTAGAAACAGTATGAGTAAATTTCACACAATTACTAATCTCCTAAAAATGTACAATATTATCAGTTAGGAAACAATTGTGCGAAAGTCTTTTTTTTTTTTTCCTTTTAAACTTGGTGTAGGTGGAATAGCAAGTTTCTGATCTAAAACAAGTAATGCATTGCTTCTATAAAGGTGACAACATGTAAGGCAGTTCAAGAATGCTGACTAACCAAACAAAATGCAGTTATTGGATTATCTTGCTATTCATATCAGCTTAACTTGTTTTAACGCATTGCTCTTAAATCTGTACAGCACTCCATTTTACACAGAGTAACCCCACTCTTGATTAATCTGTTCTAAAGTGCCAGTATTATTTACACATTTTTTTTAGCCAAAAGTCTGGCCAGTTGTGGCATCAGGTGAGGATGTCATCCCAGCTCTATTATCATTTACATTCACCAAGGGAAATTCTGGAAATTCAGCACTTGTCCCTGGTCCCCGAAGGTTCACCTGTCCATTGGCAGTGCTAAACTGAGTAGCTATTCCAGCTCTGGATCCATGATATGGAGCACGGAAGGGTTGTTCAAAAGAGCTCATTTGGTAAGCTTGGTGGACAGGCTGAGCCTCAGCTTTCTTCTGAGAAGTCACTTGATCCAAAAAGTCCTGTGTTGATGTGGCAGAAGCATGGTTGGTCTCATCACCTGAAAAGGGAAATGAGTGCTGTGAATCACCAACTATTAGTCCAAAGTGGGACTTATCTGGAGTTGTTCTTAGTGGAGAATTCATTCCTGATCGAAAGCTATTGATGGGCATGGCTGCATAGACTTGCTTGTCTATGGAAGAGAACGCTGGCTGATTTGGAAGGGTCTGGTTATCGGTCACAAAGTTAAGGCTCGGGCTATTCAAATAGGCATCATTTTGGCTAGTTCTGTCCAAAGCCTGCTGCAGAAACTTTGAGTATTCCTGCAGCATGTTGGCTTTATCTGACGAGGATGCTTGGGAGCTTGATCCAACATTCTCCGACTGAGTAACCTCAGGTACTTCGGAAGAATTTATTGATATGCTAGAAGTCACCTCAGTGTCCGCAACACTGAACGATATCTCATGTTGTCCATTAGCTTTATGAGAATAATGATCCAACAGAGTCTGCAGTACCTCATCTGGAATAACATTTTTGTCATGATTACTTTTTATCTCCACATTCAGTGCCTGTGAATCTAATATGGATGCTGTGGTACTCTCATCAATGACACTCGCCACAGCTGCCTGTGTTACAGAAGGCTGAGAAGCTATGGTACCCACATTCAGCGCATACTCCCTACTATTGTTACTGGCTGCCTGAAGATATCGCTTCTTCTTCAAAAACTGCATGGCATCATCGTAATTAGTGCTACTGTGCACAGGTTTACTAGGCCCCTCTTGCAAATTGTCAACCTGGTCAATGTCAGCATTGCCTTCTGAGTCCAGTAAAGCTTGTTTGTCCACAAGTTCAAAAGCATACTTTGAAACTTTGCTCTCTTCATATGTGGACAAAGGCGAAATTGTTTGATTTTGCTCCAATGGCTGTTTCAGACTTCTCTTACTATTAATTTTTTTGAGAACCAACTTAGGTGGATGTATTTCTCCTGATGCATCTTCTAAATGCGATCCCCCAACTGAAGAATGTGGCATCTCAACAGCATACTCTGCCACCATATACTCATCTTTTACTTTAGTACTTGAAGAGTAAAGAGGCAAGTAATCATTTTTGTCTTTCTTCAGGTCAGATTTGTCCAAAGAACTCTCTTTGTCCATCCCAGATGATTTTTTCTCAGTTTTCTGCCTCTTCTTTTTTGGCAGTGAGTTATCTTTTGGTGATGTAGAGAAGCCAGAATCTTCCTCAGATGTCAGAAGGCCACCTTTGATGGCACATCTGTTTAGTTTCTTGTCATGATTTTCATGGCACATACGTTTATGTTTCAGTACACGATCTGTTCTGGAAAAATACTGTCGAATTCAAAGTTCGGAAGTGAGTTTTTTGTTTTAGTTTGTATTTTGGCCAACCAAGAAAAGAAAAGAAAAAACGGAATTAATATAAAGATAGATATAAGCATAATAATATGAGCAACTCCAAACTAATTTGCTGAGCCAACTGTTTATTACAAATTGAATCAACAGCAGTTAGGAAGTTCTTCAAATAGTTTTAGTAGTAACATTTCCTAATTTCACTTATTAGAATTGTTTTATAATTTAATTTCAGATAGAAGAGTTTCAATGTCACTCATACCACAATAAAATGATTTTTAAAAAATATTCAAACCACATCTTACCTGTAAACAGTATTCACACTGGTAGGGTTTTTCTCCACTATGAGTTCTCTTATGCCTTTCCATATGATATTTTTGAATGAATCTCATACCACATTCATCACAGCGAAATGGTTTTTCACCTAGCACATGATACAGAAAGTTTAAAACAAAACAAATACTGTAAAATAATGAATTACTTCACCACAAGAACCTCTAAATAAATGGCTTTTGAACGTTGCCATACTTTGTTCTTTTTAAATGACCAAAGTCTCCCTTATACTAAACATATCTTCCAGTTTAATTTGTCAAGAATATCTTGCTTTGTAAAAATGGAAGAGATTGGTACACGCCATTGGAAAGAAAAGGTTGAAAGCAGGCATACTCAATTTCCCTTTTACTGTATGTGTACATAATATACTCCTTCCATAGGGACCGGTATTATTACCAGGACCTTAACAGTAATATGAACAGGGTTTCAGTAGAGTGGCTGATGTTTCTAATCCTTTTTTCAATCATACAAAAAGTATTTCAGAAAAATTTTTGAAAAAACAAAATGTTACCCATACGTAGTCCAACACAATTCTTGGGTATACCTTTTTAATTCTTCATGTCTTTTCAAAGATATTTGTGGTTAAATGAAATCTGAATCCTAGGAAAATATTTTTTAAATCTAATTTATTAAAACATAAGAAGAGGGCTTCCCTGGTGGCACAGTGGTTGAGAGTCCGCCTGCCGATGCAGGGGACACGGGTTTGTGCCCTGGTCTGGGAAGATCCCGCATGCCGCAGAGCGGCTGGGCCCGTGAGCCATGGCCGCTGAGCCTGCGCGTCTGGAGCTTGTGCTCTGCAACGGGAGAGGCCACAGCAGTGAGAGGCCCAAGTACCGAAAAAACAAACAAAAAACATAAGAAGAGCTTAAATTAGAGACTAAGTTTTAAAAGTAATGTTTGTTTATACCGATTCTCTTTTCCTCGACTCAAACCAGCATTTCTCATGTCCTTTCGGGAGCGAATTAAATTGAGGGCTGTTAACTGGGCACATGACCCCCACACCACCCCCAGTTTTTTTTTTTTAATCACATAAGGACTTCTCAGCTTTAATGAACCACAACGAAGAAGATCTAAAATAGCTTTTAATGATAAAGCCACAGCCTAAGTAAACAGAAGGGTGTGACAAGAAGTTATCTTAAATAATGCTTGTTTGGGAAACTACTGTTTCTACCTTTCATACAGTCAGCAAAACTTTACTAATACTTCTCCTCTACCCACAAAAATATAAGACATGTTACTTGTCCTCAAAGAGTTTATGACATAATTGGGAAAACAAGAAAGAAACAACTAACAGAACTATATCCAGCTCTGGTTTACCTTTATAACCCACTAGTTATCTTAACATTTTTCTCCAGCCAAATCGAAGAACCTACCATCTCATGCTTTCCTACTTCTGCCTCGATTCACGCAGCTCCCTCAGTCCACCTCTGTGTGTCAGGTACTACACTCCCCTCAAGGCCCAGCCCATCTCCTCTGGGATACTTTGCCCTATTCCCCTAGAGGAAAGGCATCTTTATCTTCTTTAACTTTCCAGAGAACTTCAGCTGTACCTCTCCAATGGCACTCATTACTTTCATTCCAATAATTATTTTGTACGAATCTATTCTTTTAACTAAATTACATTCCTTTAGGTCAGAATCTGGGCCTAAATTATCTTTATGTAGCTCAAAACACTTCGGGCAACTTTTAAGGGCCACATGAATGGCATAAAGGATTATTACAGTGGATTATAATTGGAAAAAATGTTATTATGAGCTGGTATGATCTGGGAAAGCTTCTTGTGTTAGAACCTAAGCTGAGTAGCCCTTTAAGGGATTGTGTGTATGAGATTAAAGCCAAGGAAAGAAAATTTAGTGAGGAATAACAGAGCAACTAAGGGTTGAGATACTATAAAATATAGTGGAGAACTGGTACCTAAAAAGACAATTTAATTTGGCAACAAATAAATTATCTGAAACTTTCAAGAACTGCAACTTCTGTAATTGCTATGGAGTTATCAAATTTTAGGGCTGAAGGGACTTTGAAATGGCTTCAAACTCTGCTCTTGGGGGCTCCACAGAGGCCTGCAAAGGATCATCCTGGTGTGGCAAATGGCTCTAAGGTTGCCACCCAAAATTCAGGACAGAACAGCTCCACTTCTGTACACAGGGAGTCTGAGTAAGGACTCCAGAGTTCAAAGGCTAGAATGGAGACCTAATACAACTAATCTCGACCAATTTACTTATTTTTACAAAAAAGAAAGTCCAGAAAAATTAAGATACTTGTCCAAGGGGTTAGTAAGTGGATAACTAATGAAGCAACAAAAGCTGGAAGAGAAGACCACTTATTTAGGAAGTTTGAAAGTGAAAGAAATGAGAAAAAGGAGGTGAGAAGTAATAGGAGGCAATCCATTCGAGATTAAGGATTGGTAAGGGTGGGAAACTGAACTAAAATGGAATATTATGGTGAATAATCGAAATAACAAGATCCCAGAAGAACTAGGATGAAAAGGGAAGGAGAGTACAAGTATTATTTTAAAAAGAAGTTTAAAAATAGGTGCATATTTTGAAATAAAGACTGTATATGATAGAGCTCATTAAGATCAGAATTTAAAGTCATTCTTCAAAAGTGAGAGAGGATAAAAGAGAAAATTAGTGAACTTATTAGAATTCAATTAATTCTACATGATATTCATGAACTGGAAGACTTTAATGTTAAAAATGATAATACACCCCACATTGGTCAAAGCAGAAGCTGACAACCTGATCCTAAAATTCATATGGAAATGCAAGGGATCCATAACAGCTAAAGCAATCTTGAAAAAGAAGTATTAAGTAGGCAGACTCAGACTTCCCAACTTCAAAACTTACAATCAAGCTACAGTAGTAAGATAGTGTGGTAATGGCATAAGGATAGACATACATATCGAGGAACAGAATTGAGAGTCTAGAAATAAACCTTTACATTTATAGTCGACTGACTTCAGTGGGGAAAAAACAGTCTTTTCAACAGTGACACTGGGACAATTTGATACCCATATGCAAAAGAATGGGGTTGGACCCCAACCTCACACTGTATACAAAAATTAACTCAAAATGGATCATAGGCCTAAATGTGGGAACTAAAACTGTAAAACTCTTGGAAGAAAATATAGGAATAAATCTTGACTTTGGGTTAGGCAATGATTTCTTAGATACTACACCAAAAGCACAAGCAAACAAACAAAAAATAAATAAAATATACCTCATCAAAATTAAAAACTTTTGTGCTTCAAAGGACACTATCAAGAAAGTAAAAAGACAAATGCTGTAGTAGCTGCTGTGGGAAACAGTTTGGCAATTCCTCAAAATGTTAAACTTAGAATTACCATACAAGCCAACTATCCTACTCCTAGGTATATACCCTAAAGAACTGCAAACAGGGATTCACTCAGAGATTTGTATACCAATGCTCACAGCAGCATTATTCACAACAACCAAAATATGGAAGCAACCCAAGTGTTGAATGGATAAACAAAATGTGATATATACAGACAATGGAATATTTTTCAGCCATAAAAGGGAATGAAATTCTGATATATGATACAACATGGATGAACCTTGAATAAATTATGCTAAGTGAAAGAAACCAGGCACAAAAAGGACAAATACTTCGTGATTCCATTTATATGAAATACCTAGAGTAGGCGAATTCACAGGGATAGAAAGTAGAATAAAGGTTACCAGGGACTGGCAGAGGAAGGAAAAGGGAGTTACTGCTTAATGGTTACAGGTTTTTGTTTGTGTATAATTTTGTTACACAATGTTATAAAGGTACTTCACTACACTACATTGTATGCTTGAAAATGATTAAATGATAAACTTCAAGTTATGGGTTTTTTTTAAAAAGGTGAAAAGACAATCCATGGAATGGGAAAAAATATTTGCAAATCATATGTCTGATAAGGGATGTATATATCCAGTATGCTAAAAAAACCTCTTACAACTCAACAATAAAAAGACAAATAAACTAATTTAATAACAGGTAATGGATCTGAATGAACATTTCTCCAAAGAATATATACAAATAGCCAATAAGTACATGAAAAGATGCTGAACATCACTACTCATTAGGGAAGTGCAAATCAGTATCACGAGAAACCACTTCACACCCAATAGGACAGTTAAAACAGAAAGGACAGTAAGAAGGGGTTAGCATGGATGCAGAGAAACTGGAACCCTCACACTTGGGTGGTAGGATTATAAAGTGGTACAGCTGCTTTGGAAAACAATTTTGCAGATCCTTAAAATGTTAAACATAAGAGTTACCATATGACTCGGCAATTCCACTCCAAAGCATATACCCAAGAGTACTGAAAACGTTATTTCCACACAAAAACAAATAATCCTAACAGCATTATTCATATAAGTCAAAAAGTAAAAACAACTCAAATGTCCCTGAACTAATGAATGAATAAACAAAATATGGTATTTTCACACACGGAATATTATTTAGCTATAAAAAGTAATAGAAGTACATGCTACAACATGAATGAACCTTTAAAACATTATGCTAAGTGAAAGGAACTAGACAAAAAAGACCACCTACTGTATGATTCCATTCATAAGAAATGTCCAGAACAGGGAAATCCATAGAGACAGAAAGGAGAGTAAAGATTGCCTAGTGCTGGGAGGAAAGGGTGCAGGATTTCAGAATGGTGGAAGTTATTCTAAAAATTAGACTGTGGTGATAGCTGTGCAACTCTGTGAATATACCATAAACTACTGAATTGTACACTTTAAAGGGGTGGGTTTTTTGATATTGTCAATTACATCTCAATAAAGTTGCAACTTTAATAATGCATGATAACACAACTGACACCACGTAAAGTGAATGAGAAATGATTTCTTCCCACAAGGAGCTAGCAATTAAATTCAAAATAAATTAAATGGAGAAAAATCGTGCTTAAATTATTTGCTACATATTAGTAGAAGATCAAGAATTAAAAGCTTATTTAATCAGAAGCAACATTAAGAAATTTACTTTAAAAAAAAAAAAAGAAATTTACTTTAACAAACATTAATGCCTTAAAAGCAATTTGTAAAAATGTTCCTTTGCTGCTTAAAACAGAACACTTTCCCGGTCCCCTAAATAGAACAATTATGACAGCTAAGTCAGCCAGAAATGAATGTAAACACAAATTCATCTTCTGTAGTCATTTATTTTTTGATTACCCACTTTTGTTATCTTTATTTCTTAATCCTTTGTTTTTTGTTCTGCTTTAGTATTTATTTTCCTTTTTTACTCTACCATCTTTCTCTGTATCTTCTTCTCCCTCTCCCATTTTTTTCCCTCTTCTTCTCTCTCTCCCTTTTTAACTAGCCATTCCAGAATAAAACTTTTTAAGTTTTGCCATTTAAGGATCCTTGTTTGTTTATGGATTAGCTCACATACTTAAATGATTCCCCCCCCCAAATCAAAACAATATAGAGAAATATACAGGATAAAGTCTTCCTCTTATCTTTGCCCCTCCATAGGTAACTACATTTATTTGTTTGGGTCTGTTTCTTTCCAGAGTTTCTTGACACAGGCATAAGCAAAAATAAGTATATATTCTTTTTGTAATTTTTCCCTCTTTCTTACATGAAGATGGCGTATTTTACTGTGTTCTGCATCTTTTTTTTTGATTCAGTAATTTGGAGATCTTATCAGTAGAAAAAGAGCTAGCTCATTTGTTCTGATAGCTGATATCGTTCACTGATGGATAGACATACAATTTATTTAACCAATCCCCTATTATTTCCAAACATTTCCTGTTATAAATAGTGCTGTAATATATACCCTGTCAATGCAAAATGTGCAGGTACATCTGTAGGATAAATTCTCAAAAACAGAATTCCTGGTCAAATAATAAATATGTTTGTGCTTTTGAAATACACTGCCAAAATTGCTCTCCACAGGAGATATTAATATGTACCCCGCCAGCCATGTATGACTGACTGTTTCCCTATAACCTTGCTATATACTACTATGTTGTTAAACTTCCTGATGACTACAAATCTAATATGTGAAAAAACAATATTTCAGTATGACGTTGACCATCTTACATGTCATTTTCTAAGAACTGTCTGCACCTATCTTTCACCTATTTTTTTTAAACTAGGTTGCTGATCTTTTTCTTGATGATTTATAAGAGCTTTATTAAAGAGACTCGTCATCTGTCTGTATTAGTTCCAGTTTTTTGTTTTTTTTTTAATAGTGGGGGTGGAGTTGTTTGGCTACTAGGGGTTTTAATTTTTACACAGATGAATTTATCAATCATTTATTTTATGGATATTAAATTTTAAGTGTTATTTAGAAAGAACATTCCTGTTCCAATCTGTCCATATTTTTAATGACACGTATGTAGTTTCATCTTTTACATTAAATCACATACATTTGGAGTTCATCCTGAGGTAGAATGTGATGGATAAAACTGTCTTTCCAGATGGCTATCCAGTTTTTCCAACATCATTTACTGCAAGGTTCATCTTTTCTTGATCACATTTTTTATCACAATCATACACTAATAAGTTCCATGGGTCTATTTCTAGACCTTCTATTCTGTTCTATGGGACTATTCATAAGCCGGAACAAACAAGTTTTAGTTATTAAGACTTTGTAATATACTTCAACATTTGGTAGGACTAATCCCCCTCACTGTTCTTCTTTTGTTTTTCTCTGGTTTGTCTTGTTTGTCCACTTTCCAAATCATTTCTGAATTAGCTTAGTATCTGTGGTGGGGGGAAGGGAGAGTTGCCTGAAATGTTTATGTTAACTTATGGAAAACTGATACACTTTATGTGCTTTATGATGTTAACTCTTCTCACTGAAAAAAGTGGGGGTGGGGTTGTTTTGTGTCCTCAGTAGTGTTTTAATAATTTCCTAATATGGAATTTTCCACATTTCTTGTTGCTGATATTATAAAGAGGGTGTTTACTTCCATTAAATCTTCTACTCTGTGTGTGTACACATACAAAGCATATGGTTTTCTGCAATTCTAATGAATTTGCTGGTTTTTAGTCATTTTCAGTTGACTCTCACGGGTTTTCCAAGTTTACAATAATACAGTTATTTTTAACCTATAATACTTTTCCTACTTTTGCTGGCTACTATTCTCAAATATTATGTTAAAAGTAACGGTGATAACGTGCTCTGTATCTTGTTCCCAACTCTGGTACTCTGGTATGTCTCTTGAATGGAAATGAAAATAAAATAGCTGATATATATTTCCTTAAGAAACATAAAAACACTTAAGTGAAATATCTTTAGGAGAAAATCCCGTTATTGTTTTTCCCCTTAAGGACCAGAGACCCTCTGCTGGAAAAGGAAGACAATCTATACAGCACTTGAGTGATTTTAAGGTGAACAGGAAAGACTTACATGAAAAATACCAAGAATTTTGTAAATACTGTTTACAATTTTGGAAAGCAATAACATGGTGAAGAAGAAACAATTTCAAGGTGTTCCACTAATGATAATTTTCCAATACCCAAGGAGCCTGGAGTTTCAATTCTAACGGTTATCAATGAGACCACACTTTTCCCCCACTGCAGTGTTTCTCCCTGGTAACTCTGACACTGCACACACTGAGTTGTTTACGGGTAAGAATTCTTACTTAGAATGTGGGTAATTATTAGGGCAAATTATATAGAAGAAACTGATATGGACATAAGCTTTATGCATAAACTAGCTCAACATGACTTGATACATTAATCTCATTTTTGGTAGTTTCAACTAATCCTCTTCGTCCTTTTCAACCATTCTAATCTGGCTTCTGCACTTACTTCATCAAAATGGTTCTTGTAAATCACCTTCAGGTTATCAAATACAACCAAATGTTTTCAGTTATCTTAGACCTCTCAACAGCATTCAACTTAGGTGATCCCTTTCTTTGTCCTTGAATTCACTTTTCCCTTGACTTCTATGACATTCATACTCTTTCAACCTCTCTGACTGCTCCTTCTCGATGCTCTTTCCAGCTCACTCTCCTCCCTCCAACCATGAAATATTTTAGTTCTTCATGGCTTCCTCCTAAGCTCCCTGATTTTCTCCTTTTATATTCTTTTCTTTGGCAGAAAGGGAAACATCTATTTCCATAGCTTTAATTACTCTCTAATTTGAGCCCCAGACCACACATCCAAACTGCCTACTGAACATAACTACTTCTATGACACTTAGGGATCTCTAATGCTTCATATCCCACACTAAACTTGTGATCTTCAACCCACAGCTTAGTCCTTATCCAGATTCCCCCTTTGTATGAATGGCATCTAGTTTTGCAAGCCAGAGGCCTGCACAGCTTTTCTATATACCCGTCTCCATATTCAACTAGTTAACATGTTAACTAGTGATTCTACCACTAAATTCTGATTCTACCCACTAAATACCTGTCAAATCTGCCCACTTCTTTCCACTTTCCACTGTCATCACCCAAGTTCAAGATACTATCATTCCCTGACCTAGACTACTATTTAATATCCTCCTAACAGTAGTCTCTATGGGATTCACTCTCATCTCTAATTCTACATCACAGCGAGATTTTAACATTAAGTATATCTGATCATGTTGAAAGCCTACTGTTCCTAGGATTAACACACACACACACACACACTCACTCCCACTCACTCTCTCTCTCTCTCTCTCTCTCTCTCCCCCTCCCTCCGTCCCTCCACTACCATCTGGCCCCTACCTTTTCCTCTCATACCTGATCTTTCTTCACAACCCTGCCCTTCACTTTCTGAGCTCTAGTCAAAGTGGTCTTTCAGTTCCTAGTACTGTCATGCTTTTTCTCCTCCCCAGGATCATTTTCTCCTATAACTCCTCCCCAAAACCAATTCTTTGTCATGATAGTGGATCTAAAGTGCTTTACACTCAAGAAATGGTATCTACTGTTCTTAGTAATCAGAATGGAAGTGGCAATTATTTTAATAATGAAGTCTTCATAAAATCTAGGTCAAAATATTTATATTATTTAGATATTATGACATCTAATATAATAATATATAATAAAATATTATAATATTTAGGTATTAATGGTATCTATGACAATGTTCACATGGCCTAGTAAAACATACTTGATAGTAGAAGGGATTTTTTATCTTTAATAAGTCATAAAAAAGGGAGATCAGACAAAATTTACAAGTATAATAAATACTACACTAACCAAAAAAGATCATTCATTATTATGAGAAGCACTGTAAGTACTTAAGAGTACAGGTTTTAGAGCCAGACTAGCCAGGTTATAGTGCTGGTCTCAGCATTTCTTAACTGTGAGACACTGAGGATGTTATTTAAACTCTTAAGACTTGATATTCTCATCCATAAAGTGAAAATATTAATAAAACATATATCAGAACCAAATGTTAAATGAGGTAACGTGTGTGAGTAACCTGTCTTTGCTTAAGAAAAAGCCTAGCACATTTTAATAGCTCAATAAATATTAGCTATTAAAAATACAAATTAAGAGGTTGATGGTAAATGATTATCATTATATTAACATATTGATTACAGTTAAAACCCAGTGACTGGGCTATATATCGCAAATGAAAATATCCTTAGGCTAGACAATTAATTCAGAAAAATGGGAAACAAGGAGGATTACTGAAAGAATTACATGGAAACATAATCACACACCCAGTAATTCGCTTAAAACTTTAGAGCATACAAGAAATAAGGTCACTTACTGCATGATTAAATTTATCTAACATCCTCAAAATGGCGTAATTATAAAGATGGAAAACACATTAGTGTTTGTCAGGGGTTAATCATGGAGGAGAGGGAGTAGGGGAAGTAAGGTGTGACCATAAATAGGTAGTACAAGGAAACTTTCTGTAATAAAATGAAGGTACAGTAAAATTTTAAAAATAAACAAACTAAAAAGAATATCTTTGGCATATAGGAGGTTAGAAAGTTCATTTATCAGTCTAAGAAGAACCCATATACTATACAGGAAACTATATTTTATAGGAAATCATCTGAGACTAAACCACAACCTATGAAGTACAAATTAGGTTATTAAATAAAAACTGTGAAGTTGCCACAGTATCATGAAGACATGTCAGTTAAATCAAACTGGCAAAAACCCAAAAGGCCTTAATTAATGAAAGTAGTAATTTTTCTGGGTAGCAAATTTTTTAAACCCCACTCTTCTGTAAGTATAGAGTGGTTTTCTTTCCTTAGCATGGAGGTCAGGGAGAAACTTCAATGCCTGCATTTTAAACTTCAGAAACTCTGACAAACTAACACTGGGGTCACCACCTCCCCCCACAAAAGAAAATGAAGAAAGAGTTCTTTTATTTTTTTTCTGGGCTTCTTTTCTTTTCTTTGAGCTATGAAATTATACATTTACAGTGTAATCTTTTTAAGTGGTTTGGTTCCCTTAGGATGAAACAGCAAATGACAAGTGGGGAACTATTTCTTGGATACCACAGATTAGGTTTTGGACCCCTGCTTTGAGACAGACAACACTGAAAATGATCAATTACCTCTAGTAAGAGCAGCATCCCAGACTCTGTTCAAATTTTTAAAGATGGGAAAGTTGGCCTAGGAATCATTTGAAGAAAAGAAAACAAAACAAACAAAAACCAAAAAAAAACAAACAACACTGCCCTAATTCTGAAAATAAGTGAACTTCATTAAATTATGGCAATTTCCACATTTCATTTTTCTGTCAGCCTATACACAACTGGTGCTAACATCTAAGCATATTAACCCTAAGTAACTGATGTCCCAATGACAGCACCTAGGCATACAAGACAAAGTAATAAATTAATGGTAAACACCATCTAAATGTGGAATAACTATTTTCTATCTATTTAAAAAACTAATTCAGAATATCACACAAGTCTATCTTCCACAGATGTGGTTTTAAAATGTTTTCAAAATTAGTAAAATGGCTGGATAGATGGGTGTCATTATATCCCCACCAAAAAGAAATTTAAGTTAGAATCTCAAAATGTAAAGAGATTTAAAATAGCAGTGAGCTAAGTTAACATTATCCTGACTTGTAGACATTTTAAATTAGTCCATCTGTTTTTGAACTTTATATATAAACCCCCAATTTCCAGCTACCTCTTGAAAAAAAGTGCTCTAGAACAAAAGTTCAGCAGTTAAGACTACATTAAGCACAAAAGGGGGTTAACCAAATCAATAGACTCTATATTAAATCCCTTATATTGCATCCCGTAAAAGAAAAGAACTCGTCATCAGCTTGTCTTCATAAGAGACTGGACAAATGCATATCAGCTTTCATCCTTTTTTTTTCCCCTAAATTAACTAGGATATCAAAGGGTGAAGGACCGTTCTCTCAAAAACATACTCTGTTCAACAATAAAATCCTTCTCCTAACCAGAGCTAACTAATCAGGGCCCTTTACTTTTTGCCCACCCTTAAAACTGTCTCTACTATTCTGTCACAATACAGTGATTTGCCTTTTTATATTAACTGCACCCTACACTTTTATTTCATGTACAATTCATTTGAGAAATACAGTGTAGATGCTCTAATTTTAACAAGGAGCATAACAGAATGTATATGAAAAGAATTCAGGTAGTCTGACTCAATAATCAGTGATGATTTCAGCAGCTATCTTTTTTGAATTCAGTTGTCAGTTAAATAGCTAAAGAGAATGAACAAGCCCTACAGGTTCCAGGGACATTTATGAAGTGATCTGCTCCAAGCACTCTATTTTTTAAAGTGAGACCTTAAAAATGCAGGTGAAATAGCATTTCAACCTAGAATATATATCTTATTTATGTCATTATCTTAAAATTTTATAGAGCACCTACTATGTACCAAGCACTTGCTGGGTACCCTTACATTTAAATCAACTCTATTCTTGTCAAGTAAATTATCCCCATTTGGCAAGGCTAGGAAACTTCTGCCCAAAGTCATGGTGATAATAAACCAGGCCCAGTATTGAACCCTGGTGGCCTTGTTTTTAGTACCAAATTATGTACCTCATGGTTTATCTCAAAACAATCCCAAACTGTGGACCAATAATACATCAAGTCTCACCCAGGCTTTCATCAATTCATTTCACAAGTACTAAGTGTTTGCCAGTGTTGGGAAATGACAGGAAATGTCCAGGAAAATGATAGTAGTGGAATGGCTGGAACCTAAGTTTGCTTCCTTTTTTACACTATTTGACGAATTTTCACAAATGAATACACCTTTGAAAGCATCACCATGATAATAAGAATGAATTTACCTAAAACCAGTTTCCTGTTACTCTATAATTCCTTCCTCCTGCCCCTCTATCACTCCCTTCCGCATTCTCCAGGCAAACAATTATCCGATGTCTGTCCCTATAGTTTATCTTTATTATTATTTATGTATATCTTCAAACATACACAGAAGTAAAAAGGTAGAGTCCTCAGGTACCCATCACTCAGTTTTAATAATTATCATCACTTGGCAAATTTTATTTCAACTAATTCCTTCTTTCTTCCTTTCTTATTATCAAGTAAACTTTTTACTGGAATATAACAGCCATACAGAAAAGCAAACAAATGCTCCCAACACCAGAGATCAGTTCTGCCTTAACTGCTTATTATGGAAATTTTAAAGCACATAAAAAAGTACACAGAAAGTACTCTCACCATATTTTGAAAGCAAATTTCTTGAAATGTAATATACCTACACAAAACTATACCAAACATAAATATAGTCTGATGAATTTTCTCAAAGTGAACAGACCTGTGTAATGAGCCTCCCAACCAAGAAATAGAACACTACTCTTATGAGTTACGAGCACTGCAGAAGCACTCCTACCCCTTTTCCATTAGTAATGGCTACATTGATTTCTAACAAATAATTCATTTTGCCTTGTTTATGAACTTCACATAGAGTCATACAGTATGTATTCTTCTGTGTCTGGCTTCTTTCATTCAATGTTATGCTCTTATAATGCTGTGTCTAGTATTCCATCATATGAATGTACTACAATTTATTCATTCAACTCTCGATGGAAAGTTTGGTCTATTCATAACAATGCTGCTTTAACATTCTGGTACGTGTCTTTTGGTGAATACATGTATACTACATAAGCATTAAAGTAGGAGTGAAAATGACAGATCACAGAGTCTGTGGATGTGCGGCCTTGGTAGAGAGTTTACTAACGTGGATGTGCCAACTTACGTACCCACCAGCGTAATATACGAGTTCCAACTGCTCCACATCCTAGCAAGTACAGTCATCCCTTAGTATCCAGTAACCAAGGAGACCCTTGGATCCAGGAATCCCTGGATTTTGGATACCAAAATCCACAGATGCCAGAATTCAATCAACTGAAGATCATGGAGCATTTCTGATCTGTGACTGGCTGAATCCATGGGTGCAGAACTGCAGATACAGAGGGCCTAGTGTACTTTGTACCACCTGTATTTTTCATTTTAGCCATTCTGAAGTGTGTACAAGTGGTATCAGATTGCAATCTTAAGTAATTTTCCTGGTGGCTAATGAAACTGAGAACGCTTTCATATGTTTCCTGATCACCCTGGTATCCTTTTTTGGTGTGTGTTAAGTGTCTGTTCAACATTCTGTATGCTTTTCTACTAGCCTGTGCTTTTCTTAATAGGTTAGTAGGAATCCTGTACATACGTATCAGGCTTACTTTTCACTTTCTTAACGGTGTCTTTAAGGGAAAAAGGTCTTAATGTAACCCAATGTATTAATTTTTTCTATTATGACTGTTTCTATATCCTAGTTAAGAAAGGTTATCTCCCTGTGATATTTTCTATTGATGTCTTCCATTTCACTAACCTTCTCTTTTACTGCCTCTATTATTCCATAAAACCCATGTGCTATGTTCTCTGTATCAATTACTGTATTTTTCAGTTTTAGAATTTTCATTTGCCTCTTGTTTACAGCTTACAATTCTTTGGTAAAATTCTCCATCTTTTCTTCTATTTCCTGCGTCTTTTCTATTATTATTATTATTTTATAAATTTATTTATTTTATTTATTTGTTATTTTTGGCTGCGTTGGGTCTTCATTGCTACGCACAGGCTTTCTCTAGTTGCGGCCAGCGGGGGCTACTCTTTGTTGAGGTCAGAGGGCTTCTCACTGCAGTGGTTTCTCTTGTTGCAGAGCATGCGCTCTAGGCGCATGGGCTTCAGTAGTTGTGGCGCACGGGCTTAGTTGCTCCGAGGCATGTGGGATCTTCCCAGACCAGGGCTTGAATCCGTGTTCCCTGAATTGGCAGGCGGATTCTTAACCACTGCGCCACCAGGGAAGTCCCTATTATTTTTTTTAAACATATTAGTCACAGTTTAAATTGTAAAGCCCTTCTCTGGTAACTCTAGTATCTAGATAACCTGAGAGATTGTTTTTATTATCTTTTTATTCTCTTGCCTTTCTGTGATTCCATCCTATCACTTGGTATGCACTGTAAATTCTTGACTGAATGCAAAACACTGTATATAAAAAATTTTACAGGCTCTGGATAATGCTATCTTCTTTTAAAGAGGGTTCACCCTCTTTCTGAGCAAATAGTGTGTGAGCGTTGATAACCTAAATCCCCAAATGGATTAAGCCACCTTGAGTCTGGGTTATTTTACAGCAAACCCAGGACACCAGCTTTTCAAAATTAGAAATGATTGTTCTCTTCCCCATTTCCTGTCTACTCTCAAAAATGGTCAGTGACAAGCAAACTGCCTTAGTGCTTTAAAATTTAATACTTAGTACCAAACAACTATACACTTTTACAATAGTAGTTCTACATTTTTACATACCTATTCTCTCCGATATTATCAGGTCTCTATGAATTTCATTATGTACTTTTAGATTATTCAATATGAATAAGGGTCTTTGCTTACTGAGAATGCACCATTAATTTAACATATAATGTGGTAACAGCACTTTAATTGTTGCAAGCAAAGCACAAATCTGATAAATTACATTCTATATAATTAAAATAAGTCAGATACTAAAAATATTTTCCAAAGATAATTTGTTTTCCATATGATGCAAGTTAAATTCTTTTAGTGCTTCCCTTTGGTACTGACACTGATTTATGTGAAATAAGCAGTTTAACCAGTTTTTAGATAATAGATGTTATGTGACAATATTTATTATCTACTAAATATAAAAAATATTCATACTGTTCTTTGAAATATATAATAAAACTTATGCTCAATATAAGGAAGAAAAATAAAGCGTAATATTGTTGGCAAATTTTTGTTTTTGAATTTCTGCATACTTCAGAAAATACATTAATGTAAGTATTTCATTACCATTTTACTCTTTATTTTGCAATACAGTTAGAAATATGAAGTTAATATTGTATATCAAAATAAAATTAAATGCAACGTTATCTTGGAAGATACCAAGAGGTCTATTAAGAAAACAATGGGGGCTTCCCTGGTGGCGCAGTGGTTGAGAGTCCGCCTGCCGATGCAGGGGACACGGGTTCATGCCCCGGTCCGGGAAGATCCCACATGCCGCAGAGCGGCTGGGCCCGTGAACCGTGGCCGCTGAGCCTGCACGTCCGGAGCCTGTGCTCCGCAACGGGAGAGGCCACAACAGTGAGAGGCCCGCGTACCGCAAAAAAAAAAGGAAGTCGCAAGTCAACAAAACATATTTCCCTTAAGACGAAAAAAATAATGAAAATTTAAACTATCCATATGCCTATCTATATAAAATATTGGAAAATCCTCAGCTACTTTGCAAAATAAAATCACTATTAACCCATCTTCCTCCAAAAGATCAAAACCTTCCAACTCACAGATAAACAGATATGATACTAGGATAAAGTTCTCTTTAATTATTTTGATTTTCTCAGTGAAACAGGAAGCAAATAATCAGCTGAAAGTGAGAGGGAAGGAGGAAATGGAGATTCATTGAAAGGAGAAAGTAAGAAATACCTGTTTGGGAGAAAGGTTGGCAAGCATAAAGCTGTAAAAGATCAGACAGTAAATGTTTTAGACTTTGAGGATCATACAACCTCTGTCACAATTACTGGACTCGGCTATTATAGAGAGAAAACAGCCACAGCCATTACATAAAGGAATGGGTATGGCTATGTTCCAATAAAATTTTAATTACAGTAACAGGCAGCAGGTGGAACTAGTCCACTGGCTGAAATACGGACCCCATCTAGATGAGTGGTAGAATGAGCAGACTAAGGAAATAAATTCCAGTACGCATTAAGGGCCCACTCAAAATTAAAAGTGCTCCTAATTCAAGCACAGCTTTCTGTTTTATTCCAGAGATGGAAAGAGTTAAATTTCCCACATGAGACTTCACCAAATTAAAAAGCTTTTGTACAGCAAAGGAAACTATCAACAAAATGAAAAGGCCGTCTACTGAATGGGAGAAGATATTTGCAAAAGATTTATCTGATAAGAGGTTAATATCCAAAATATATAAAGAACTCACACAACTCAACACCCCCCCAAAATAAGCAAACAAAAAAACCACAGAAAAAACAGATTAAAAAATGGGCAGAAGTCCTGATAGACATTTTTTCTGAAGAAGACACAGATGGCCAATAGGCACATGAAAAGATACTCAACATCACTAATCATCAGGGAGATGCAAATCAAAACCATAATAATGAGATATCACCCCACACCTGTCAGAATGGCTATTATCAAAAGGACAAGAAACAGTAAGTGTTGGTGAGGATGTGACGAAAAGTGAACTTTTGTGCACTGCTGGTAGGAATGTAAATTGGTGCAGCCACTATGGAAAATAGTATGAAGGTTCCTCAAAAAAATTAAAAACAGAACTACCATATGACCCAGCAATTCCACTTCTGGCTATCTTTCCAAAGGAAACAAAAACACTAATATTTTGAAAAGATATATGCATCCCTATATTCACTGCAGCATTAATCACAATAGCCAAGCAACCTAAGTGCCCAACCATAGATTACTAAACAAAGAAGATGTGGTATATAGATACACTGGAATATTACTCAGCCATTAAAGAAAAGAAATCCTGCCAGAGTGAAATACGTCAGAGAACGATAAATACCTTATGATTTCACTTATACGTGGAATCTACAAAACCAAACAAATAAACAAACATAACCAACAGAAACAGACACAGAGAACAAAGAGGTGGCTGCCAGGGTAGGGGGGTGGGGATGGGTTAAAAATGTGATGGAAATTAACAGGTACAAACCTCCAGTTACAAAATTAGATGAGTCACTCTGTATGACAGACTCTAGGTCTATCCACCTCATTACAAATAGCTCAATTTCATCTCTTTTTATGGCTGAGTAATATTCCATTGTATATATGTGCCACATCTTCTTTATCCATTCATCCGATGATGGACACTTAGGTTGTTTCCATCTCTGGGCTATTGTAAATAGAGCTGCAATGAACATTTTGGTACATGACTCTTTTTGAATTATGGTTTTCTCAGGGTATATGCCCAGTAGTGGGATTGCTGGGTCATATGGTAGTTCTATTTGTAGCTTTTTAAGGAACCTCCATACTGTTCTCCACAGTGGCTGTATCAATTTACATTCCCACCAACAGTGTAAGAGGGTTCCCTTTTCTCCACACCCTCTCCAGCCTAGAGTCTGTCATACAGAGTGAAGTAAGTCAGAAAGAGAGAGACAAATACCGTATGCTAACACATATATATGGAATTTAAGAAAAAAAAAATGTCATGAAAAACCTAGGGGTGAAACAGGAATAAAGACACAGACTTACTAGAGAATGGACTTGAGGCTATGGGGAGGGGGAAGGGTAAACGGTGACAAAGCAATAAAGAGGCATGGACATGTATACACTACCAAACTGTAAGGTAGATAGCTAGTGGGAAGCAGCCGCATAGCACAGGGAGATCAGCTCGGTGCTGTGTGACCGCCTGGAGGGGTGGGATAGGGAGGGTGGGAGGGAGGGTCACGCAAGCGGGAAGAGATATGGGAACATATGTATATATATAACTGATTCATTTTGTTGTGAAGCTGAAACTAACATACCATTGTAAAGCAATTATGCTCCAATAAAGATGTTTAAAAAAAAAATTAGATGAGTCATAGGGATGAAATGTATTATGTAGGGAAAATACGCAATAATAATGTAGTATCTTTGTATGGTGATGAAGGTGGTGAAAATGCAGAACCTTCAGTTATAAGTACTAGGGATATAATATACAACACGATTTATATAATTAATACTGCTGTATGTTATACATGAAAGTTGCTAAGAGAGTAAATCCTAAAAGTTCTTATCACAAGGAAAAAATAATTTTTTTCTTTTCCTTTTATTTTGTGTCTATATGAGATGACAGATGTTCAGTAAACATTCCCGTAATCATTTCATGATGTATGTAAGTCAAATCATTATGCTGTACACCTGAAACTTACACAGTACTGCATGTCAATTAATAAAACTGGAAGAACAAATAAAAGATCAACCTATTGAACTCTACAAAAATAATAATTTAAAAAGTAATAAATTTCCCAAAGTTGTAACTTAGCCAAGTGAATACTATATACAAGAGAGCGCAAGAGGTCTGAGTGTAAGCAAGGGAGTGATTACAATAAATGGCAACAGAATTTACCCTGGGTAAGAAAAGTAATGAAGATATGAGGAAAACAGGAATAGTGAAAAGGAGGTAGAATCACTGGACTGAAGGCACTAGTGGAGACAAAAGATTGTTGAAACTTAAGTACTAGAAGGCATGAGCAGGAAGTATGCTTGGAAAATGAGAAACTGAAATCATGAGGAGACTGAAGTTTAGTAAGTACTAGTCCAAGAGTGAGGAAGAATGAATGACAAGATCACCAGCAAAGCAGAAATCTGAGTAGGACGTTCAAGGAATAAACTTTTACAGAGATCAGCAAACTTGTTCTAAAAGGGCAGAAACGTACAATCAAGGATATTGTATACATACTCGTACAACAAGAGAAAACAACTTCCATATATTGGGTTGGCCAAAAAGTTCATTCAGACTTTTCCACAAAATGTCATGGAAAAGCTCAAACCAACTTTTTGGCCAACCCAATATTTTATTGGTGAAATTCAAAATATAATGATAATAATACTGATGATGACAATGATGATGACAACAGAATACAATTTTTCACCATACAGATGTACTAATGAGAAGACTGGAATTATTTTTTAAAGGAAGTGGTAGCATTTTGCTGAATTGGGATTCAAAGTTAGTTATTCCCTGTCATCAAAGTCAATTGCAAATGTTTATCTGCTAATGCTAATCTGCAATGAGATTTTACAAGTATTCTACCTTTGAAATTGTTTTGTCACAAAGATAGGTACTGATATCCATGAAAATATAATTTTAAGAACCATTCATCAGTTGGAAGGGATTTATAGACTTCTATTAGATTCTTTTCTTGATATGTGTCTTTTAACACGCCATCACATTACAGATTAATTACTTCCGAATGAAGATTAGGTGAAGTTAACAATTTAATGAACTTTGAAATATGGAAATTTCCTTTGCACGTGCATCAAGGTCCAAAAACTGATCAAAGTGTGGTCTGAACTTGGAAAATGATCTGCCCCATATTTGTGTGGGAATAGAGATTGTGCTTCTTGAAACTTGTAACAACAATGGAAAGTGTATAAAGCAGCATTTTGTGATTCAACATTAACAGCTGTCAAAACGACTTTGCCACAGTAGAAGTGTCACTGCAAGTACCGTTTTTCCCTTGTTATATTAGGATGAATTTATTAAGAAACATTTTCAAGTCTTCAGCAAAAGCTAATTTTCCAAAGCCATTCTTCAGTATTCAAATAACAGTGGTTGAGAGTGGTTTCATTCAAAAAAATTTTAACCTTGGCTCTACACTCAAAAACTCCCAATAAAACTTTACCAATTTTAAGATATTAAACTGCTGTATAGTAGAATAAGTCAGGATGTTCAGTTTCTATATAAGAAAGAAATTCATGGTTAAGTCTGCTAGAGCAAATGAAGTTTGCTGTTGACCCTACTAGGTCAATGACACATAATATATTCAAATGTCTTCCACAAAATTCTGCTCATGTAATACAATGAATAGCTATAAGCTTTAAATGCTTTACATTTTCTCAAGCTTTGTAAATTAGGCCAACTAAACTTTTTTCTGCTCCACACATATTTCTCTCACCATCAACTGCAACACATCTTAGTGGAGTCCACGTCACATTTATATTGAAATGTTTTCTCATGTATTCATTTAAAAAAAAAAAGCTTTATTGAGATCTAATTCACATACCATACAATTCAACCATTTAAAGTGTATATAATTCCATTTTGAAAATACTGCCTATAGTTGTTCCACAGAGGCTAATTCTTCAGTCACTTCAAATTTGGCATTGTCTCCTTGAATAAATAACAACTAAGTAGTATTGGTAACATCTGTCAACTTATCAAGAGCCAAGAAACCACTTGAAATCATCTGTCTTGTTTTTTAATTGACTACTGATGTTGCTTCATGTAGGATTTCCTTTGAAAACCAGGGTTCCACAAGAAAAGCTTAAAATCACTACCCTGTATTAGTTTTGCTCCTTTAGTTCCTTCTGTTTAAATTGTTATTAAATTTCATCTATATTTATTCTTCCTTTGAAATGTCTTTCATAGCCATTTCATTCGATTTCTAGTCTCAATGTCTTGTTTGTAAGTTCAGACCCTCATCATCTCATTATAAAAGCAATTCTTTCAATGAAGGAGAAAAAGAAAGATTGGGATTTGTTTCAGAAGTTAATTTCCTGCAGTTGAAAAAAATTTAATAGCTAATTAATTAATCTAAAACCCAAACACTGCTAAGCAAATAAATCAGGACTGTTACAGAGCAGTAGCTTCAACTCAATTCAGTACAGTTAATGATTTAATGCAAACTTTAAGTTTATACACAATATTCAGGGACATATTTACTATTCAAGAACTTTCATCCAAGACATAAAAACAATGCAAATGCAATAGCTCAGAAATAGAAAATACCACATACAAGGGAAGAAATGACCCAAAATGCTATTATTCTGCTAAAATAGTCGTTATAGTTGTCTATTTCTTGGCTGCAACCTTTTTCTTAATATCATAAAAAGCCTAGGTAATATTAGTCACTGAGCAAATTCTCCTACTAAATAATAATCTAGAAGTCTCAGTGATTAAGCAGAGCATCAAGCAATACTTTTGGTAAGGTAGTCTCTACCACTCACTGTAACAATCATTCTCTTCACCCTTGCTTATTAGTATCTCATCCCCTTAATTACAGCCCCTCAAATGTCTCCTGATCAGCCCCTAATATTTATGTCCACAGCTTCCGCATAAGGGAAAACCCTTGCATTTGTCACTGAATCCTAACCTTTTAAAATGATCTTTCAGTTCCAGGTTCCCATGAGTCCACTGTTCATTTCCCCCAATTCTCATATAAAAAAATAAAGTATCTTAATAACAGGTTTATTTTTCTATAGGAATAAAGTTAGACCTTCTCAAGACTCTAGAGTTTCAGCTGATCAGACTCCATGTCCCTCCCCTCTATACAAGTATAAAGAACTAAAAGCTAGATGAAGCAGGCAAGAACATATCCGATTGATTTTTAAGGATGAAGAGTGTTTATTATGTAAGCACAACACAGAACACTATGTTATTCAAACAACAGCAATAAATATGTTGCTCTTTTTGTGTTGGTAATCATTTTATTTTTTCACAACTGCATTTGTCAATCTGGTCAATTCCCGAAGGAAATTAAGAGTTGACTGAATATATTTTCTGGAATAACTAAAAATGAACACTGAAAGCAGTAATTCTTTAAACACCCTTAGAAAGTCAAAGTCAAAATAGATAATGAAATGTAGGTAAAGAACAACAAATTAAGTCCTGTAAAGAATTTACAGAGGGGTGAAAATATATGGGCGGAGGGGGGTTGGACAATAAACTTAATTGTCTATCAGCTTTTTAACATAGCTACGAAGAGGAGACAAGTCAGACTTCTATAGGAAATAAAGAGCAAGAAGTATTTGCATCAATGACTAATAATGCTAAGAGCATAAAAGCAGCCCTGGGAGATAAAGCTGGATAGATAAGTACCTAGTACTGCCTTAGGATATCAATCCTATGACCTCCATTTGCTTCGCAACAGTATCATGAAGTTAGACTCTCTCCAAAAGATCTACAGAAGAGCAAAACAAACTACAAAATATGCAGAAGCTGTTATTATTATTGTGGCTGCTTTCAAAGAATGTCAAGATGCTTTCAACAAATTCAAATTGGGGTTGAAAATGATGATGACACTTTAGGCATTTTTTTTAAAACAAACTCTTCAGAGATAACAACATCTAAAGATCTTAAAAGTATCCAGAAAAATTAAAATGAATGACCTTGAAAAGTAGATTTAGGTTGCCCTAAATATTTTAAATCCAATTTCTTCACCATGCCTGAGTCCAAATCAGACGGTACATTTTGTCAGCCACTCTTCCACCAAAGGCCCAAATAAAATATATGAATTCTGAGCCTCAAGTATCATTCAAACTCAGTCAGTGAAATGAAAAACTTTATCAACAAATTTTAAAACTCTGTTGTCAGCCACTCCAGACATCTGAAACTTAATGAATTCAAGATCTGAAAGGCAAGAATGTTGGTCATTCACTCAACTAGGCTCTGGAATAATAAGTAGTAGTTGTTGTCAAAAAGCCAGCTTCAATATTGGAGAATCCTGAAGGTGTACGACTTCAAGGAATGACTTCAAGGAAGTAATTGAGTATTTTTCCAAAAGAATATGGTGCCAAAGGATTTGTAAAACAAAACATCAGATCTAGACTCAACTATCTTAAAGCTTCATCTTCTGCAGAATGTAAAATAATTTGGGGGGTGGGGAGGAAGCAGGGAAAAAGCCACATTAAGGGAAGGCAAACTAACAAGGCAAAGAGTAGAGAAACTTACGTCATTCTAGACTAACCATATTTTCTAAAGTAATTGAAAACGGTTAAAAAAAGAAAAACCAAAACATCAAAAATGAGAAACTGCTGTCAGAAGTAACATTTAAAAAATGAGAAAGTTCTATGTGTGAAATTAAATTTGGGGAGTCCCTTTTCAGTTTTTTTTCTGAAAATTAGTTCATCCTATACTGCTCAAAGAAGAGGCTCTGAAGTCCAGAAAACTTAATTTTCTTTGTTTCACTGTAATATTCAGTGGTTTCCAAGTTTTGCCTATTTCTGATAAACTTGGTGAAAATGAAGTAATAATATATTCCATGAAGCTTAACAATGTTGTTTTATTTGTTTAAAAGATTTTTTAATACCTGAAAGTAAACTTGATTAATAAATGTGCAATTATGTGTATAAACTATAATTTTTCTTACTAGTTATACATAGTTAACAAAAGAGTAACACATTTGCCAAATTTGTAGTTTTCTTCACAAAACAATAATATTCCTCCAACATGGCAGTTAAAATGCAGTTTTTTAATAATGCTTACAAGATAAATTTGACACCCCATTCGGCATCAAGGTTTAACAATATAATTCTAAAATCAAGCTTTCTACTCTTATCTCCTCATTCCCACTCTACCCACCCCTTTCTGCTCTACTCAGAATGGTCATTTACATGTTGTTCATCTTGCCTTTGTTCATTCCACATCAGGTGGAATTTCCTCTTACTCCTCCATCCATAGACTTCATCTCATTCCGACATACCCAACTGCCTGCAAGCCATAAGTCTAGGTCCAGGAGTGGCTCTGCTCTTACCTGAACAAAATAAAAACCTCCACATTTAAAACCAAATTTTTTGTCAACTAAAAATGTTCCTGGTGCCTGATCTACTCTTTCAATACCATAGTGGTTAAGGGCATGAACTTTGAAGACCTAAATTATGTCATAAACTAGGTGTGCATATTGAGGCAGATTACCTAATCATTTTGACCCTCAGTTTCCTTATCTGTTTAAAAAAAAGGAGTAATAGTACCCTCTTCACAGAACTGCTGTGATGATAAAGTGAGATAATTTATGTACTGTGTTTAATACAGTGCTTGGCAGAGAATAGGTACTCAATAAATCTATCTGACAGTATTATTAGGTTTATAATAATGATGACTTCTAGGAATTTCTAGCTTTTTAACTATCCTGAAGTACCTTCCTCTTCCTGGTGCTTTTAAACTAGCAAATCTGACATACTGCTTCTCCTGGTATCCAGCACCTGCAATGATCCTAATGGCTTCATGTCTGCCTGATTTTTAACTTGCTCCTCTGTGTGTTTCTGAACTATATGTGTATCTGTCTACCTATCCTTCCCCAAAGATTCCCAACTTCAGTACACCCCAGATTTTTTTCCTGGTCCTGGCTTCCATCATGCTTCTGCTCGATAGTTCCTGTGATGACACTTGACTCCCATGTAACACATGAACTAAATCTAACTCACAGGGCCACTAATCTGACTCCTCACTGGTCTATTTTATCGGAACCCCTAAAGCACAGGTTGTCTGTACTACTTGTATAGTTTGTCAAACTGTGAGTCGCGTGATTCACATGTTGATCCAGTCAATAATTATACCTAAACAAGAATGAGACCACTTCAAGAGATTCCCAATTTGTTAAACTAGAAACTTGTCAAAACAAATGGTAAACATTCTTCTTTTAACTATAGACACTATAAACTAACAACACTGTATATGGATTTGAGGGGGAGGGATACTCACACACACAAAATACCTACAATTAATTGAAAACTATGCAATTTTCATTTTAAAGACTCTGATTCTTTATATTTCAGTTCTAAAGTATAACGTTTAAATGGAGTTACTTTTCTGGATGACTTCTCTTATCCCCCCAAACAAAATATTTTTTAAAAGTTACAGTATAGTTTTATATGTAGGTATGTATGTATATATGTATATGATTTCTTTTATATCTTCTCTGGGATGTTTTGTTAAATAGTCAAACTTTTATATGTGTTTTATGTTATATCTTTTAATGTGAATTATTAACAGTTCTGCAAAGAAAACAAAAATCTGGCTTCTGAAAGCTTTGTTAAACTGGAGAATGTCAGTCACAGCAATCTGAACTTCCCTGCTTAATCTTTCTTGGCAAGCTCTGCCCACGCCAGCGCTGTCTGGCTTCAGCAATCAGAACGCCAGGAGCTCATACTGCAGTAGCCCAACAGTTCCTTCACCTCCACAAAGAGAGTTTAACTAGGTCTGTAACATTTTCTTTTAATAAGACTTCTCCATTATGGCTAATAAACTCTAAGTTAGGGCTTCAAAGTAATGAGAGGTATACTAATTTTTGACAATAACTGAACCATACTGAAGGAAATACAAAGTGCTGAACAAACCTAGTCAGGGGTGAATCAACATTCTCTCGGACTCCACCTCACTAGCCCAACTGGTTTAAAAAGAAAATAGTAACGCTGTTATTCAGCTATTTAACATGGTTGTGAATAAAAGTCATAGTCAAGAGAAAAGAAGATCAATGCATGTTTTCAGGTGTGAAGAATGCTAACTTGGAAGACAGATTTTTAGAAGACAGATTTTTAAAGTGTTTCTTGCTACATCTGTATCTATAGAATTGTGTATATTCAAGAACTAAAGCCTTAAAAAAGAACATTGTGGGAAAAGAAACCTAATGAATATGTATAATTCTGAATGACTTGGTTTATTTTCAAAATCCCTTTTATTTGGGAGAAAAATCATTTTATAAAAACTTACCTGTATATGGAAATAATTCTGTAACATTTTACTAATGAAATAAAAAATAGATTATGAAAAGTGCTATAACTATTGAAAAACAGCCATAATTTGCTATAACAGTCACAATATTAGAATAAGTATTCTGTGGCTTACTATTTAAAAGAATTCCTAAAATTAATATAAAATTAAAATACTGAAAACTGTACTTAAGTTCTTTACTCCTCAAACCAAAACACCCTACCCATGGCAATAAGATGGCATTTCCTTAAAGTGGTAACAAAATGACTAGAAAAGAACATGCAACTGGAGATATGTCATTCTAACATTTATTTTACATATGCATTAAAAAATGCTATGAAAAGACACCTTAGATAAAGGAATCTGATCACATAGTAAATCTGCCAGTGACAAATGTTCAACCTTGGCTGTATACCTTACCAGTAATTCTGACCCTAACCAAAATGATCAATTAGGATTATCTTCAACCCTGGCTTCAAGTCCTCACCTTCTCTCCCATATCCCCAAAACATACTCTAAGTAAAGGATGTATAATACATTCACAAAAGATATAAATCTCCCATAATTGCCAAAAATAGCAGTCCCAAGGATATCTGCTTTTTGACAGTTTCAGTGCCTTAGGCTAAAGGAACAAAGCTTTAACCAGAAGTTCAGGGATCAGCCTTGGTACTCTCCCCTAAAATGGTATTTCATAGGCTAGCCCAAACAATTAAGTAATAACCTGTCCAGGCTGAGTTAAAAATTTTTTGATTTGGAAACAAAATCAAGCTAGGTTCCTGGTTTTTAAAAGCCACAGAAGATTTCTTTACTGGTAACAAGAGCAGCCAAGCAGGTAATGATTTTTAACCATGTGGCAAATGGAAAAGACAATAGGTTTGGGGGCTGGGAGACTGGAGGTGACAGTATAATGAGACCCAAAAGGATGAGGGAGGCTATAAGGAAAACAAAGCCTGTAAGAACTGGTAGTTCTTCTCACCAAAAAACCTTTGAGGTTCAGTTGATAGGTGACTTATTATTATTTGACAATTTAAAAATGGATAGGGATCAAAAACCACATTCACAGAAAGACAAGACAAGATGAAAAGGCAGAGGGCTAAGTACCAGAGGAAGGAACAACATAAAACCCCAGAAAAACAACTAAATGAAATGGAGATAGGCAATCGTCCAGAAAAAGAATTCAGAATAATGATAGTGAAGATGATCCAGGACCTTGGAAAAAGAATGGAGGCAAAGACAGAGAAGGTGCAAGAAATGTTTAACAAAGACCTAGAAGAATTAAAGAACAAAGAGAGATGAACAATACAATAACTGAAATGAAAAATACACTAAAAGGAATCAATAGCAGAATAATTGAGGAAGAAGAACAGATAAGTGACCTGCAAGACAGAATGGTGGAACTCCCTGCTGTGGAACAGAAAAGAGAAAAAAGAATGAAAAGAAATGAAGACAGCCTAAGAGACCTCTGGGACAATATTAAACGCAACAACATTCGCATTATAGGGTTCCCAGAAGGAGAAGAGAGAGAGAAAGGACCCGAGAAAATATTTGAAGAGATTATAGTTGAAAACTTCCCTAACATGGGAAAGGAAAGAGTCAACCAACTCCAGGAAGCGCAGAGAGTCCCATACAGGATAAACCCAAGGAGAAACACGCCGAGACACATAGTAATCAAATTGGCAATAATTAAAGACAAAGAAAAATTATTGAAAGCAGCAAGGGAAAAATAACAAATAACATACAAGGGAAGTCCCATAAGGTTAACAGCTGATTTCTCAGCAGAAACTCTACAAGCCAGAAGGGAGTGGCATGATATACTTAAAGTGATGAAAGAGAAGAACCTTCAACCAAGATTACTCTACCCAGCAAGGATCTCATTCAGATTCCAAGGAGAAATCAAAAGCTTTACAGACAAGCAAAAGCTGAGAGAATTCGGCACCACCAAACCAGCTCTACAACAAATGCTAAAGGAACTTCTCTAAGTGGGAAACACAAGAGAAGAAAATGACCTACAAAAACAAATCCAAAACGATTAAGAAAATGGTCATAGGAACAAACATATTATTACCTTAAACGTGAATGGATTAAATGCTCTAACCAAAAGACACAGGCTTGCTGAATGGATACAATATGCTGTCTACAATGGACCCACTTCAGACCTAGGGACACATACAGACTGAAAGTGAGGGGATGGAAAAAGATATTCCATGCAAATGGAAATCCAAAGAAAGCTGAAGTAGAAATACTCATACAAGATGAAAGAGACTTTAAAATAAAGAATGTTACAAGAGAAAAGGAAGGACACTACGTAATGATCAAGGGATCAATTCAAGAAGAAGATATAACAATTATAAACATATATGCACTCAACGTAGGAGCACCTCAATACATAAGGCAATTACTAACAGCTCTAAAAGAGGAAATCGACAGTGACACAATAATAGTGGGGGACTTCAACACCTCACTTACACCAATAGACAGATCCTCCACACAGAAATTAATAAGGAAACACAAGCTTTAAATGACACAACAGACCACATAGATTTAATTGATATTTATAGGACATTCCATCCCAAAACAGCAGATTACACTTTCTTCTCAAGTGTGCACAGAACATTCTCCAGGATAGATCACATCTTGGGGCACAAATCAAGCCTCAGTACATTTAAGAAAACTGAAATCATATAAAGCATCTTTTCTGACCACAATGCTATGAAATTAGAAATCAATTACAGGGAAAACAACGTAAAATACACAAACACATGAAGGCTAAACAATACTAAATAACCAAGAGATCACTGAAGAAATCAAAGAGGAAATCAAAAAATACCTAGAGACAGGGGCTTCCCTGGTGGCGCAGTGGTTTAGAGTCCACCTGCTAATGCAGGGGACACGGGTTTGTGCCCTGGTCTGGGAAGATCTCACATGCCGCGGAGTGGCTAGGCCCGTGAGCCATGGCCACTGAGCCTGCGAGTCCGGAGCCTGTGCTCCGCAACGGGAGAGGCCACAACAGTGAAAGGCCCGCATACCGCAAAAAAAAAAAAACAACCTAGAGACAAATGACAATGAAAACACGACGATCCAAAACCTATGGGATGCAGCAAAGGAAGTTCTAAGAGGGAAGTTTATAGCAAAACCAGCCTATCTCAAGAAACAAGAAAAATCTCAAATAAACAATCTAACCTTATACCTAAAGGAACTAGAGCAAGAAGAACAAACAAAACCCAAAGTTAGCAGAAGGAAAGAAATCATAAACATCAGAGCAGAAATAAATGAAACAGAAACAAAGAAAACAATAGCAAAGATCAACAAAACTAAAAGCTGGTTCTTTGAGATGATAAACAAAATTGATAAACCATTAGCCAGACTCATCAAGAAAAAGAGGGAGAGGACTCATATCAATAAAATTAGAAATGAAAAAGGAGCAGTTACAACAGACACCACAGAAATACAAAGCATCCTAGGAGACTACTACAAGCAACTCTATGCCAATAAAATGGACAACCTGGAAGAAATGGACAAATTCTGAGAAAGGTATAACCTTCCAAGACTGAACCAGGAAGAAATAGAAAATATGAACAGACCAATCACAAGTAATGAAATTGAAACCGTGATTAAAAAGCTTCCAACAAACAAAAGTCCAGGACCAGATGGCTTCACATGTGAATTCTATCAAACATTTAGAGAAGAGCTAACACCCATCCTTCTCAAACTCTTCCAAAATATTGCAGAGGAAGGAACACTCCCAAACTCATTCTATGAGGCCACCATCACCCTGATACAGACAAAGATACTACAAAGAAAGAAAATTACAGACCAATATCACTGATGAATATAGATGCAAAAATCCTCAACAAAATACTAGCAAACAGAATCCAACAACACATTAAAAGGATCATACACCATGATCAAGTGGGATTTATCCCAGGCATGCAAAGATTCTTCAATATATGCAAATCAATCAATGTGATACATCACATTTACAAACTGAAGAATAAAAACCATATGATCATCTCAACAGATACAGAAAAAGCTTTTCACAAAATTCAACACCCATTTTGATAAAAATTCTCCAGAAAGTGGGCATGGGGGGAACCTACCTCAACATAATAAAGGCCATATATGACAAACCCACAGCAAACATCATTCTCAGTGGTGAAAAACTGAAAGCATTTCCTCTAAGATCAGGAACAAGACAAGGATGTCCACTCTCACCACTCTTATTCAACAAAGTTTTGGAAGTCCTAGCCATGGCAATCAGAGAAGAAAAAGAAATAAAAGGAATACAAATTGGAAAAGAAGAAGAAAAACTGTCACTGTTTGCAGATGAAATGATAGCATACATAGAGAATCCTAAAGATGCCAACAGAAAACTACTAGAGCTAATCAATGAATTTGGTAAAGTTGCAGGATACAAAATTAATGCACAGAAATCTCCTGCATTCCTATACACTAATGATGAAAAATCTGAAAGAGAAATTAAGGAAACACTCCCATTTACCACTGCAACAAGAAGAATAAAATACCTAGGAATATACCTACCTAGGGAGACAAAAGACCTGTTTGCAGAAAACTATAAGACACTGATAAAAGAACAGTCAACAAAACAAAGAACAATTAAAGGTGATATCAACAGATGGAGAGATATACCATGTTCTTGGATTGGAAGAATCAATATTGTGAAAATGACTATACTACCCAAAGCAATCTACAGGTTCAATGCAATCCCTATCAAATTACCAATGGCATTTTTTACAGAACAAGAACAAGAAGGCTTAAAATTTGTATGGAGACACAAAAGACCCCGAATAGGCAAAGCAATCTTGAGAGAAAAAAACGGAGCTAGAGGAATCAGACTCCCTGACTTCAGACTATACTACAAAGCTTCAGTAATCAAGACAATATGGCTTCCACTCCTTTTAGATGTTACTAAACCCACAAGGAAGGCTAAGCCGTAACTGGCTTACTGGTAGAGCAAGAAAAACTCAAAAAGGCAAACGATATCGTTCTGCTTCTAGTCCCATTCTTCATAGTTAGTGATTTCACATTGTGTGGTCTGGAGTCGCAGAGACTTGAGCTGGAATCTTGGCTCCACCATATACTAGATTATATAAATTTCGGTAAGTTTCTTAACTTCTGTGTGCATCCTACTTCTTCTTCATCTAAAAAATGGGGATAGTAATAGCGCCTCCCTTTCAAGGTTAATGAGGACTAAATGAGACATTTAACAAAACATTTAGCACAATATCCGGTCTTAGTAAATTCTCAATAAACATTAACTACCCAATATAACCTGTTGAAATCCAAGATAGCCCATGGCTTAGCATAATTATTTTTCCAAACTAATATTACAAAATTGTGACCAGCACTGTAAAAATTAATTTACTGCTAGAATTTACTGCTAGAACTGAAAAGAAAACAGCAGAGCGCAATAAGTCAAGTATTGTTCTGAAAATCTTTTTTCAGACTCAGACACACATTCTTTCTCTCTCTCCCCACCCCCCTCAACTGAGCCTCCCACAGTTTTTCTCTGTTGCCTTCACTATGTAGTCTTCAAAAGACTGCACATCTGGCTCTTCTTCAGGGCACAAGAGCATTTTGTATAAAACTCTACAACACTTACTACACTTGGCTTGTTTATATGTGTATCTCTCCCATTAGAATGTAAATTCCAACATCACTAATTATTAGAGAAATGCAAATCAAAACTACAATGAGGTACCACCTCACACCAGTCAGAATGGTCGCCATCAAAAATCAACAAACAATAAATGCTGGCGAGGGTGTGGAGAAAAGGGAACCCTCCTATACTGTTGGTGGGAATGTAAATTGGTGTAGCCACTACGGAGAACAGTATGGAGGTTCCTTAAAAAGCTGAAAATATCAGGGTGATGGTGGCCTCGTACGATGAGTTTGGGAGTGTTGCTCCCTCACATATACCATGTTCTTGGATTGGAAGAATCAACATAGTTAAAATGACTCTACTACCCAAAGCAATCTACAGATTCAATGCAATCCCCTATCAAACTACCACTGGCATTTTTCACAGAACTAGAACAAAAAAAATCTTAAAATTTGTATGGAGATACAAAAGACCCCGAATAGCCAAAGCAGTCTTGAGGGAAAAAAACAGAGCTGGAGGAATCAGACTCCCTGACTTCAGACTATACTACAAAGCTACAGTAATCAACACAGTATGGTACTGCCACAAAAACAGAAATATAGATCAATGGAACAAGATAGAAAGCCCAGAGATAAACCCACGCACATATGGTCACCTTATCTTTGATAAAGAAGGCAAGAATATACAGTGGAGAAAAGACAGCCTCTTCAATAAGTGGTGCTTGGAAAACTGGACAGATACATGTAAAAGTATGAAATTAGAACACTCCCTAACACCATACACAAAAATAAACTTAAGGGCTTCCCTGGTGGCGCAGTGGTTGAGAGTCTGCCTGCCGATGCAGGAGACACGGGTTCGTGCCCCGGTCTGGGAAGATCCCACATGCCGCAGAGCAGCTGGGCCCGTGAGTCGTGGCTGTTGAGCCTGTGCGTCTGGAGCCTGTGCTCCGCAACGGGAGAGGCCACAGCAGTGAGAGGCCCACGTACCACAAAAAAACAAAACAAACAACAAAAAAACTCAAAATGGATTAAAGACCTAAATGTAAGGCCAGACACTATCAAACTCTTGGAGGAAAACATAGGCGGAACACCCTATGACATAAATCACAGCAAGATCCTTTTTGACCCACCTCCTACAGAAATGGAAATAAAAAAATAAACAAATGGGACCTAATGAAACTTAAAAGCTTTGGCATAGCAAAGGAAACCATAAACAAGACCAAAAGACAACCCTCAGAATGGGAGAAAATATTTGCAAATGAAGCAACTGACAAAGGATTAATCCCCAAAATTTATAAGCAGCTCATGCAGCTCAATATCAAAAAAACAAACAACACAATCCAAAAATGGGCAGAAGACCTAAATAGGCATTTATCCAAAGAAGATATACAGACTGCAAAAAAACACATGAAAGAATGCTCAACATCATTAATCATTAGAGAAATGCAAATCAAAACTACAATGAGATTTCATCTCACACCGGTCAGAATGGCCATCATCAAAAAATCTACAAACAATGGATGCTGGAGAGGGTGTGGAGAAAAGGGAACCCTCTAGCACTGTTGGTGGGAATGTGAATTGATACAGCCACTATGGAGAACAGTATGGAGGTTCCTTATAAAACTAAAAATAGAACTACCATACGACCCAGCAATCCCACTACTGGGCATATACCCTGAAAAATCCATAATTCAAAAAGAGTCATGTACCAAAATGTTCATTGCAGCTCTATTTACAATAGCCAGGACATGGAAGCAACCTAAGTGTCCATCAACAGATGAATGGATAAAGAAGATGTGGCACATATATACAATGGAATATTACTCAGCCATAGAAAGAAACGAAATGGAGTTATTTGTAGTGAGGTGGATGGACCTAGAGTCTGTCATACAGAGTGAAGTAAGTCAAAGAGAAAAACAAATACCATATGCTAACACATATATATGGAATTTAAGGGGAAAAAAAAAAAGGACATGAAGAACGTAGGGGCAAGATGGGAATAAAGACACAGACCTACTAGAGAATGGACTTGAGGATATGGGTAGGGGGAAGGGTAAGCTGTGACAAAGCGAGAGAGTGGCATGGACATATATACACTACCAAACGTAAAATAGATACCTATTGGGAAGCAGCCGCATAGCACAGGGAGATCAGCTCGGTGCTTTGTGACCACCTAGAGGGGTGGGATAGGGAGGGTGGGAGGAAGACGCAAGAGGGAGGGGATATGGGGATATATGTATATGTATAGCTGGTTCACTTTGTTATAAAGCAGAAACTAACACACCATTGTAAAGCAATTATACTCCAATAAAAATACTAAAAAAAAAGAAAATAGAACTACCATAAGACCCAGCAATTCCACTACTAGGTGTATACCCAGAGAAAAATCATAGTTCGAAAAGATACATTCACCCCAATGTTCACTGCAGCACTATTTACAATAGCCAGGACATGGAAGCAACCTATATGTCCATCAACAGAAGAATGGATAAAGATGTGGTACATACACACAATGGAATATTACTCAGCCACAAAAAAGAACAAAATAATGCCATTTGCAGCAACATGGATGGACCTAGAGACTGTCATACTAAGTGAAGTAAGTCAGACACAGGAAGACAAATATCATGATATTGCTTATATGTGCAATCTAAAAAAAGGGGTACAAATGAACTTATTTACAAAACAGAAGTAGAGTCACAGATGTAGAAAACAAACGGTTACCAGGGGATTTGGTGGGGGCGGGGTGGATAAATTGGGAGACTGGGATTGACATAAACACACTACTATATATAAAATAGATAACTAATAAACACCTACTGTATAGCACAGGGAACTCTACTCAGTACTCTGTAATGGCCTATATGGGAAAAGAATCTAAAAAAAGAGTGGATATATGTATATGTATAACTGATTCACTTTGTTGTACACCTGAAACTAACAAAACATCGTACATCAACTATACTCCAATAAAAATTTGTTTTAAAAAGGTGAACTCCAAGGAAACTGCCTTTTATTACCTATTTCTGGTACATGAAAAATACTGCCAGCTCAGTAAAATTTGTTGAATGAGTGATTAAATCATCAAAATCTAATAGGTATTAAAAAATACAAAACATTTAACTGTTTTCATTTATCATTATCTGATTGGCTTTTATTATTGTATAAACTTTAAATTTACCTATAAGTCACAAAAAAATCAATAAAGTTGGGACCTCCCTGGTGGTCCAGTAGTAAAGAATCCACCTTCCAATGCAGAGGACGCGGGTTTAATCCCTGATCAGGGAACTAAGATCCCACGTGCCACGGGGGCAACTAAGCACTCATGCCACAACTAGAAAGAAGCCCCTGTGCCAAAACAAAGAGCTCACATGCCTCAACGAAGATCCCGCATGCCACAGCTAAGACCCAACACAGCCAAAAAAAAAAATAGAATATTAAAAAAAAATAACAGGACTTAAAAAAAAAAAATCAATACCGTTGTTCTTCCTCCCAAGTGCCTTGTATACTCCCATCTAGAAATGGTGAAAAATGTTTACTTAAGAAACTGAAATGGGTGGTGTGCATAATGATCTTTGAAAAGTAGAACATCAAAGCATACAGATGTGCTACACAGCTGAAGTTTTATTTAGGAGACTAGCCATGTTCATGTTTGTTAGGGGCCAATAAAGTTAAGGAAAGTTTATTAGGCAGAAAAGCTTGCTTCCTCTATATGACAAACTGTCCAAAGATCCCCTTTCACAGGTACTGTAGGTACCATGAGAACACATCTAAATAACAACACTGGGCAGGTACTTGCTTGACTACTTAATATAGAGATATATGAAGAACCTTAATATTTTCAATATTCATATATTATCACCATCATTTTCAATTCTATTTAAATGTAAGAACCAAAGTTATACAAATTTACCAACTCTTTTATTCCATCACAAAAAGGCAAAATACTGGAAATAAATTCTAAAGAAACACTTTTCATCATGCTTAGAGATGTCAAAAGTTGATAGTTTACTAAATCAAGGTTACATATAAAACTTGGTTTTACGTTCGTCAAAAAAAAAAAAAAAAAAGAATAAATGCAACTAAATGTTTGCTCTAAAATGAGGCTCAACTTTTAAAGGTATGGGTTCCTTTATAGTGATCTTCCAAAATATTTGTTTCTAAATCTTTAACAACTTGACTTAAAAATTGGAAGTTTACAATTTATAAGATTATAACTCTCTTGATATAGTAAGCTATATACATGAAACTGTAAGGGGGAAAAAAGTGGTATCGCTATTTTAGGACTCAGGCACTTTGCTTCATCCCCCTGGCTAATTACTGCAAATGATATTTTTACCTACTCTAAACTTGTTAAACATCTAAGGAAACAGCTATTTCACAAAAATTTCTTTCCATTTGTCACTTTAAACATATTTTAAGCTATTATGAAACTCTATTTCAAAGTAATTTATTAGGCTCAGATATTAAGTCAAGTCCTACAGTTAATACTGATTTACTGAAGGAAGAAAAAAGACAAGCTGTGATAAATACTCTTAAGAAACAAAACTGACAAAAGTTGCAACAAGTTGTTGCTCCTTATTAAAAATTCTTCCCTATATTTGAAATGGTAATTTTAATGACCCTAGTAAGGGAGGCAACACTCACCAGTATGAATCTTCTCATGTCTCTGTAGCAGGTACTTCTGTATGAAACGCATGTCACATTGACTACATTGAAATGGTTTTTCACCTTAAAATAATTTCACATCCACAAATTAGTTACTGGATAAAACACAGTTTATAGTTACTATTTTTGAAGAAAGAGAAATCTTAGAAGCCCAAATTCTGGAAATTCCAAATTATCCACACAAAGTTTTTATACTATTCATTAACAGAATTTTATTTCCTCTCAATTTCCTCCCCAAGATTTAAAAATTCACATTCTCACAACCTCACAAAAATGAGATTAAATCTTTCAAGGGAAAAAGAAGTAAATAAATAAAGCAATTTAAAATAGAATTTAAAAATCACAAGGCTAGAAAGGACTCTACAGGTTACCAAGTGTGTCTTAAACATCTCTTCTTTTTATCTGGAGGAAGATCCACCCACCTTGTTCTCCCTGGCTAACCACCACTTTATGCCCTTTCACTTATTTTCTCCAGAACCTTCAGAACTTTCTAAACATCCCCTTAAAAAAAAACTAATCCTGTCTCTTCAAACGTTCCCTCTCTGTTGGAGCCTTTCCTTTCAGTAGTCTACCCTATGTCTCAAATTCTTCACCACCCACTTGTCCTTTAATCCTTATACTCTGCTTTCTGAAAAGCTTACTCATGATCTCCCTGCTATTTATTCTAATGGTTTGTTCTCAGCTCTCAGGTCTCTCTCTATCCTCTCAGAAGGCTGTGTGCTATGGTTGATCCTACCCTCCTTGGAATTCTCTTTGGGCTTCTGGAACACTGTATTTTATCAGTTCATCAAATCTACCTTATTACTCTGTCTCCCTACCCACCCCCCCTTAACTCAACGTACATGTCTAGTAATCTTTCCCCAAAGATCTGTGATCAGGTCTTTAGTTCTGATCTCCACAACTTCATGTTATTTTTTTATATTTGATTCCCAAATTCATATTTCAAACTCCATCTGGACATCTTACATAGAAAAATAAATGCTGACAGGCTTTTAATAGTTCATTCTTTGACTGTTTCTCTAGCTAAAAAGAACACATTAAGCCAGATAAATATTCAATTAAGACTAATTTTGCACATCTATACTAATTGTTTTCTCATTTAAAGTTTTTCCTGCTTTCCTTCTTACATCCTGGCCTATGAAGTCTCTGATTTGAAATGCCAGGTTACCTAAAGCCTTAGAAATGAATGACATTTACAAGAAGATGAAAATAGCAAAGATAATAATTTTAATGGCCATAAGCCCACTTTAATTCAAGAAATACCTGTATGAATGAAGACATGTCTCTGTAAGTGATAGTTCGTTCTAAAGGCAGCATTGCAGTGCTCACAAACGTGAGATTTAGGGGTTTTCAAACCAAGTGATCCATCCTCATTTATTGTAAGGATCTGGTTTTAAAAAAAAAAAAGGCGAAACAAAAGAAAGAAATTTTTAAAACGTAATACTAATTTATAAAACAGATAATGCCTTTTAATGCAAACAATGGTCACCAGAAACTATGAAATATTTTTTCCTAAATAATCTTGAGAGGGCTATTAGAATAATGTTACCATTAATTTTAAGAAAGTACAATGTGACTCAGTATGGGTAAAAATCACTAATAAAACCTTGGAAGCTGGTTAGGTAAGATCTCAGCACTCTGCTCCCTCCTCTCCAAACCTGATGTCTAGTAGAGTCCCCTAAGTGTTCTCTGCTAGGGTGAGTATAGCTTTATTTTCAATTTCAAAATATCACATATGCAGGACAAAAGTCTTATGTTTTAGACATGGCGTAAATATCAATCAAATAGCACTGGTTAAATAAATCATGGAAAATGAATACAATTTAATATCATGTGGCTGTAAAATAAAACGAGAAAGCTCTCTATATACTTACATAGAAAGAGCTCGAGGATTTATTCTTAAGTAAGAAAAAAAGCAAGGTCCAGAATCTAGTATATAATTTTGCTAATTTTGTATACAAGATAGTACATATAGCAATATATATTTGTTTGCATATGCATAAAAACTATTTGAGAAGGATATACATAAAATGTATATAACCTTGGTTGTCATGGCTGGGGAACTTGGCATATAGGAGATATGGCAGGAGGGAGGTTTTACACTGTACATACTTAAAACATTTTTCTGAACCATACAAACGCTTACTTATTACGTTCTCCTTTTTCTTTCTTCTTAAAGAAGAAAAAAAGAAAACTAACTTTTTAAGTCATCCTAGAACTGAATTTTGAGTCTGGTTCAGTTTAGGACCTCTAAGGTTATTCTAGGACTACTAAACTATTGTTAAGCATATTCCTTAATAAATGAGAGTGGGTATGGGGAAGGAAGACAGGTGACAAAAGACATCAACCTTGTCTGCCTGTGCTTCCTGTGGTCGAGAATATCTTGGGCCAGGTCTGGACAGTTCCAGAGAGAAGCTCACCTTTGGGCTTCATGTATTCCAGTTTATCAACCATTTGTCCAACATGCAACATTTAAACTGCCTCTTCTCACCAGACACATGGCAGAGTGAAAATAACAAATAATCCCTTTTTTCATTATTGAGGAGAGAAGAAAGATGACAAAATATGATGTGAAGATAAGAAGCAGAGAAATCTAGGAGGTAAGATCAGGAGGAATATGGCAAGTGAGAGGGAAACAGTATTGGAGGTGGGGGCATACAGAGTGGGAGCCAAGAAACTGTGTACCACACAGGGTAGAGAAATCTAGCAAACATCTTACAAAATACAAAGTCCTGTGGAAACTGATTAGGGCCTGTAAATACACAGCTATGACCCCCTTCCCAAAACCTAGAAAGAGGGAGTAAGTAAGGAAAAAGGGCTTTAATTTTTTTAAAACAATTTTTTACTTTAAATTCAGGAAGACAATTCGGCCTATACTGTATGTAAATCAACGGTATTTATTATGCAAATTATACAGGGCATGTGGGTTCTGGGCAAACTGCCAATGTGGTCAACAATGCTTCAAAGTCTATGTACCAAAGTCACAGAGGGAAACATTTGGCAGGAGAATGCAAGTGGGTGTCACAGCTTCCTGAAGAGTCAGTGAGAACAGAAAGTTTCATCTCTGGTCAGTCAGTCTAAAATTTTTTCAACCCCTCCAAGTCACAAAATAATATTCAAGTTAACAATGTGTAAAACAAACGAACAAAAAACCCACAAAATCTTTTAAAACATGATTCAAAATATTTCCAACATAAAATAAGTAACAAAAAGATGTTAAACATTTTATACGAAACAGAATAAAAACAAGATAGCACCAGGTATTTTTTCGCATATGTTGATAACAAATAAGAAGATCCAAGTGCCAAAAACATGGCAACTCAATAGCTTTCTGTGGCATAGCAACTGCAAGGAAAGGCTTTGTAAGGAACAAATCCGGCCCAAGTTACTTAATGTGAAACGGATGTAATCCTTGACTATACAAAGCCCTTTTATGAAGAGTTAAGGAGTTCTAGGTCATTGTTTTCTGGCACTGGGGGTAATACTGCCTTTCACTGTGGACTCAAGCCTTAATTCAAGGTGGATTTTATGGATGAAACAGCAAACACTGACTTGTGAATAAGCAGACTGAAAAATCTAGCATATTTGTAAGTTCAATGACACAAAAATCAAATTGTTGAACATTTTGTATTTAATTTTATATTAATTTTTTTCTTTTCTTAGGCCAGGGTAACACACATCTTTGTATCAATATAAAAGAAAATTATCTTGCCTCAGAAGAACACCAGTGGCTCTTCCAATTTATAATGTTTTAAATATAACCGACAGATCTTGTCTGTTTTACTCACCACTATAACCCCAGTACCCAAACGGTATCATAGTGAAACTCTATAAATGTCTGTTGATATGGCTGCCTACTACCCATACCGAACATCCTCACAGCTTACCACTCTATTCTTTGTAAAACTTGCTGCAAATTCACTAAGTAGTAACATAGTGAAATGGCTATGTAAAGAACAAAGTTCCTTGGTGGAACAGAAATGGCTCATTAATACAGGTAAAATTATCTTCCTTGGTATAGACTTGGTTTCTTTTCCTGTTCACATCCTTTCCAGATCTTTTAGTAAAATGTGATCTACCAGGTAAGTGGATTTGCCTGAGATTAGCAGGCTTACTTGCTACGAGTACCATAAAATGTTTTTGCTTTTCTTTTTCCCTTCAACATATGAGCACCATTACAACGGAAGAATTTGAAATTTCCAAGTTTAAACCCTAAGGTGCCTGCTATAATATCTCCACATGATTTGTCTTGACTCCTGTCACTGCTGCTTTTGGAGAAATATGGTACGTTATAAAGATCAAGCAACCGGGCTTCATCAAGAGTAAAGAAATTAGTAATAGTCTAAACAATACTCAGCATACTTGATTTTTTTCCTTAACTGTTTCATAAGTTTAAAACAGAATTTTTCAGTAGAATATTTCAATACCAAATGGAACTCCTCAATTAATCTTCTTTCTTAACCTCACGGTCCATTAGCAGATATATTTTTTGTTCTGAGCCAAATCTGTTCCCAGCTAGCTATCTATATACATAGCAATGCCTATGTTAAATAATATACCAATTTTCATCCAACGAAGCACTAACCTCTGCCTATTCAATTTAGAGATTTTTGACTCCTCAAGGGTCACTGCCACCAAATAACTGAAACTTGACACCCGTCAGTGAGAAAGTTTTATTCTCTTAAAAGGCAGATGTGATTTTCCCCACTCTATGTATACTATGTACTACTGAAATTGTTAAAGCATATTTTAAACTAATGATTATAAGTTTTATCATACATTCTTAAATCAATTTCTAAACCACCAAAACCCCAAAAACAATTTGGAGGAGACAGTTTAAAATTCTCACCTATTATGAGCTGTTTTACTGCAACTGAGGGTGGGGAGTGAGATCTAAAGTTCACTTTACTCTCCAAATCCAACTAGAAATGGAAGAAGAGTGCAAGCCCAAAGACATACAACAAAATAACAAAGTAGCCCAAAGCAATAACCACCTAAACATCCTGACCATCCTACTTATCGTTAATATCCCACCTCACGTTGTCACTTTCTTTCATTCTCCATGATTTTTACTGTCTCTCAGCATTTGATTTTACTTATTAACAAATTTCATTTCTAAATGGCAAGCTTTTGCCAGTGCTAGAACATGAAATTCACTATATCATAAGCATGGTATATATAACATGATATCAATAACTGATGTTCAGGAGAATGACCCTGAGCCTTAGAAAAGGTTATTTCTCTCATATTTCCTAAATATCAGGCAAAGAAGCATGTGAATTTTTTAAAAGGAAGGTTTACATCCAAATATTTTTTAAAATTAGGGTTTGATTCTGTGGAAAAATTATTTACCCAGAATACAAAATTCCCTGGAGAAATTAGATAAATAAAATACTTTTTTTTTTAACTAATTTTCTTCTTCGTTTTTCTCTTAAGTACTATTCCTTATTTCCATCCCCATTCTTACAATCAGTTATTTACCGTAAGGCTACTCCTTCCACAATCAAGCTAACATGTAGGAGAAAGCTTGACAAATAGCTAGTATATCTATTTCTCTCCTTCTTTCAATTAAATTTTCCTCATTTTAAATCACTCAATTTAGAATCTTTTTGATACTAAAATCACTAATCTTTTCTGGGAACCAGTGGTGTATAATAAATTGCTGGGAATGGATTCTCTATATAATTCATAATCTATTTGATTTGTGGGACAGGCTCTTCCTTCCTGAGGTCAGCACAACTCTGAAAAATCAATTTCTACTCAGACCACCTATAGTGTTATAACAAAAAACCCAGTTCCTTTCTTCAGTACCTGATAAGAGATCCTGGCACATAACAGGCACTCAAATTATTTGCTGAGAGAATGAAAAAGGAGATACATTTCAGAATAAGGTAATCAAAAAGCACTCTGCTCTACCTCATTCTATTACTAAAGAGTTTGAAAAGACCTATAAAGCATATATAATACTGGATTAAGATAATATTGTTATATTTTACTGAAAAGGATTCTTAGAGTTCATCAATGTTAACTCAACAATCCTCATAAAACCCTTCTGTGGTGGAAAACGTCATCACCCAATTCACATAAGTCAATAGCAAAGTCGGGTGGTAATACCTCATTTATCCAGAAACTTTTACTATTAAGACTTGAGATTCTCAAGCCCCAACGCAGCCAAAAAAAAAAGTGGTGCTGGGAAAACTGGACAGCTACATGTAAAAGAAGGAAATTAGAACACTCCCTAACACCATACACAAAAATAAACTCAAAATGGATTAGAGACCTAAATGTAAGGCCAGACACTATAAAACGCTTAGAGGAAAACATAGGAAGAACACTCTTTGACATAAATCACAGCAAGATCTTTTTTTGATCCACCTCCTAGAGAAATGGAAATAAAAACAAAAATAAACAAATGAAACTTAAAAGCTTTTGCACAGCAAAGGAAACTACAAACAAGACAAAAAGACACTCCTCAGAATGGGAGAAAATATTTGCAAATGAATCAACGGACAAAGGATTAATTTCCAAAATATATAAACAGCTCATGCAGCTCAATATTAAAAAAACAAACAACCCAATCCAAAAATGGGCAGAAGACCTAAATAGGCATTTCTCCAAAGAAGACATACAGATGGCCAAGCAGCACATGAAAAGCTGCTCAACATCACTAATAATTAGAGAAATGCAAATCAAAACTACAATGAGGTATCACATCACACCAGTTAGAATGGGCATCATCAGAAAATCTACAAACAACAAACACTGGAGAGGGTGTGGAGAAAAGGGAACCCTCCTGCACTGTTAGTGGGAATGTAAATTGATACAGTCACTATGGAGGACAGTATGGAGGTTCCTTAAAAAACTAAAAATAGAACTACCATATGACCCAGCAATCCCACTACTGGGCATATACCCAGAGAAAACCATAATTAAAAAGACACATGCATCCCAATGTTCACTGCAGCACTATTTACAATAGCCAGGTCATGGAAGCAACCTAAATGCCCATCGACACACAAATGGATAAAGAAGATGTGGTACATATATACAATGGAATATTACTCAGCCATAAAAAGGAACGAAATTGGGTCATTTGTAGAGACGTGGATGGATTGAGACTGTCATACAGAGTGAAGTTAGTCAGAAAGAGAAAAACAAATATTGTATATTAATGCATATATGTGGAACCTAGAAAAATGGTACAGATGAACTGGTTTGCTGGGCAGAAATAGAGACACAGAAGTACAGAACAAACGTATGGACACCAGGGGGGAAAGCGGCGGGGGTGGGGGAGACGAATTGGGCGATTGGGATTGACATGTATACACTGATGTGTATAAAACATGACTAATAAGGACCTGCTGTATAAAAAAATAAATAAAATAAAATTCCAAAAAAAAAAACAGTACTCAGAGTTGTGAGGGTTAAATGAGTTAATGATATCAAGTGTTTAGAACAGTGCCTGGAACATACTAGTGTGTGTAAGAGCACTATAAAAATAGTTGTTATTATTATAAAGTTTGGAAAACAAGAAAAGCTGAGAGCAACCTTTTTAGTATGCAAAGAGTGTTAAAAGAGAATGAACCAGAATAGTAGGAAAGCAATTTCATTTCTTACAGTAGTGTTAAATATGGTGGAAGGGTAGACCATTTTATGTGAGGTTTTGCAAAGAACAATAATAAGAGGGTGAAAATTGACCTCACCAAGTACTGCAGGGACATGACATTAAAGTCAGGACAATAAATTCAACAAAAAAAGACTAGGTGATCTTTAAAAAAAAAAAAAAAATGTAAACCATAATCACCCTGGACTCTTAGTATAAATGGAAATCCCCTAAATTAGAATCTCCGAGGATGGGGCCTGCGTATTTATAACTGGAATAGACCTATGGGTGATCTAACGCAGAGCCACGAGAACCACCAACATGAATGCACTGAGACTGAATTAAGTCTACTAAAACTTTTCATACATTTCTAATAACTTTAGTTCTCTGTAGTCCTAATCCACAACAAAACAAAAAAAGAGTCAAAGGGGCAATGGAAGGTGATGTTAAGTGGCCACATGGGTACAGCAATGTAAAAATGAATAGTATATCATTAAGGAATGAGACAGTGAAGCAATTATAAGCAGTCAAAAAACTCTTAAAGTCTAGCAGTCAGGAGTTTTCAGGATGAGGGGAAAAAAGCCCTAACATCTCAGTCTTCCCAGAGAGCTTCACTATGATACGTATGATTTTTTCTTTAATGTTTACAACATCAACCTCAAAGCATTAAAAGCTGAATTATGTTCAAATGTACTATGTTTTAAAAGAAAACAACATATTAAAGATTTCCAACTAAGTGGTTAAAATAAAATTAAACATTTAAAAGGGACAAGTTTTTATTATATAGAAAATTTGCTTTCATAAAACAACTTATTCCATGACAGTATCAAATAACTTGATCAAGATAACATTCCCTAGCTTGATTACCCTCTTCTTCAGACATGCTGCCAAACGTATTTTGGCAATTTTCAAGTGTCAAATCTACCTTAAGATGACTAAGCTTTGCCATATGATAAAGGCTCAGGAAGCAACTACTGCTTAAAATTCATGGCAGCTAAAAATGACATAACATTACAGTATTTCTCACCACAAAGCTTAGTTGGAAGGGACCAGGTCTACATGGATGTGTAAGCTCTAATATTTTTACTAAAAGTCCATAAGATAACTTCAGTGATACTTCCTGTATGGATCCCCAATCTAACATGACACAATGGTAACATATACTCAAAATATTAGTAATGGCAAAATCCAAGATTTGGGAAAAGTGTTTGCAGAGAGTGGAGTCCTCTAAGCATAATACATTACAATTAATTGAGAAACTTAAAGCTGTTTTTAAGGAATTTAAAACAAGCAACACATTGATTTATAAACATGAGATAAGGTTTTCTTTCTCTTCATACAGAAAGGGGAGAGTTACTTTAATGAAAAATCAGAAGTGTGAATGTTTAAACACATGTTCAAAGTTCTGAGACTCCAGACACAAAACCACTCATCTGGACACTGCAAGACCAGTGTTAAAAACAGACCACAACCATTCTCTGTCCTATTACATGTAACAGGTCAGGACAATCTAAAAATAATTGTTTTTGTTATTCTCACATCCATGTCTGCCATATATTATTTCCAGTCATTTCAGCCTCCTAAGAACTGCTCTAAAAAGACTGCCCAAAACATTTTCTTATATACAGTATACTCAGAATAGGCCAAATCTTTCATCTAGCAACTACATAGATATATATACAAATATTTAAATAATGTCCTTAGAAATATTTTGATAATACATTATAAATGACTTTATCTCAAATTAGACAAGCAAAAATGGCTTAAACTGTAAAAATCTGATCTGTACTACCTAGAACATATAAAGATTCCAAATAACATCCTACTAGAAGATAATAATCTGAGTTTTAGTCAGAATTTCAGAATTATACTCAAGCATAGTATCAGAAAAACATGGCAATGAAACATCAAGGAAAATGTACAACTTACATATATTATTTTTAAAGACCTGAAATAGATTCCCCATAGATCAGCAATGAACCCAAAGTAACATAATCACTATCTCAATTTTAGAAATTAATTTTTTCCTCAAAGAACTTGATGTATTCATTAATGTAAAATTTTAAAAGTCTCATATATCACTGAGAAAAATATTAACCTCAAGAAAAGAAAGGGAAGAAAGGAAGGGGGGCATAAAGGGATAGCACAAAACATGAAATATAAAATGTCAATAATTATGAAAAAAAACACAAGTTTTAGTATGACCAATATCCAAAGAAATTAAAATTTAAACTATAATGAGACACCCATCTTAAGCTACAAAAAAAACAAAGTTTCATACTCAAGGCTGGTGAGAGTATGGACAAACACACCTTAGGTCCACTGCAGGTAGCAATGTAACTGATACAACATTTCTGGAAGGAGTAACATTATCAAGAAACTTTACTTATTTTGCTTGCTTCCTTGCTTATGTACTCATTTATTTTTAAAGAAACCTTTTTAAAAGTTCACGCCCTTTGATTTCGTAGTACACGAAGATCCATACACAAATATTTCAAGAGCAGCATGATTTAAAATGAAGGCAAAGAGAAAACAACTTTCCAACAACAGAGCAATCACTGAATATAATGTGATATATCAAAAAATAATACATTCATTATGCAGGTAATAAAATCGTTATAAAAAATCTTTAATAACTTTAAAAATAGCTTACATACTCTTTAAGTTACAAATCAGGAAATTCAGACAATCTACACAAATTTGAAAATAGAAAGGGAATATTGCAGAAAATTAAGGTATTCACCTCTAGGAAATGTAACTATGGGTTATTTTAGTCTCTATATTTTTCAAACAGTAGCCACGCTTATATATCCCAAAAGCAGTGGTATGTTGGTAAATGTTTAACAACAGTTTAAGGAGTCAGTGGGCTGCGTTGCTGATTTCCATGGTGTAAATATTCTCACCATGCCTAATTTCAAGCTACCAATGGTTTTAGCACCAGCTTGCAAAATTCCTGAAAACTCAGCAATCAGCTCTGGCAAGCCAGTACAAACTGGGTTCAGCACACCATTTGAGTCCAAAAGTATACAAATAATGATGATGATTATGATTTAAATCACAAATACAAAAACAAGTAGCCCTCAAAATAAAAAGGTCATGTTATAAAATCTTTTTTAAAAAGTCTTCTTCACTACACGAGGGAAGAAAACAAAAGATGAAAAATAACTATAAAGATACAAATTATACTATACAGAGTTCAAAGACTTCCCCAGAATACCAAAATGCTACATATAGTCAACTACTACTGTACTGAAAAGGAAAAAAGGCAGGCAATTCCTAATAGTATTTACGGGTCAGTTGTTTATTTATTAATCCATTCATTCACCCACAGTATTTATTGAGAGTCCCTTAGGCCTACTATTCCAGGCTCTTAGGATATAGCTGTGAATAAAATTAGTCCCTGCCCTGGTGGAGCTTACATTCTATTCTAGCACAGTTATCACACAACCTTTTCCTAATGAGGAATCAATACTGAATTTTCCTGAAACCATATATTAACATAAGTAAAACTAATATGAATGAGAAGCAAGGGCACTGCATACCATCTGTTAGTTTTTAAAGAAAAGAGAGACACGGGGTAAGAAAAGTTTGTTTTCAAAAAAAAAAAAAAACACGGTGAAAGGGAAGTGGAAAAATTTAAAGCAGTGGCCCACCACCTCTATTCAGGCAAGCATCCCTTCCTTTCTCCTGGTGAAGCTGATGCAACATTCCAACTTTACTAAGCCATATGAGACTTTTATGTTGCCTATGGTCCAGCCAGATTCCTGCCAATAAGATTAAGCAATTGTATGGGAGTAGTATGTTAGGAACCACCACCTTAAAATATTCTCTTACTTTTGCAGGAGAACGTTGTTTCCGTTTCTTCTTTTTCTGTAAGTCTACTGGCTCTCTGATTTGTTTTTTGTCTCTCATCAGTTGCTCAGATACATCAGTAAAAGTAATTTCCTGCTTTACACTTATCTGTTAAAAAAAAAAAGCCAATTTTAGAAATAAACAAAAAGTCTATTGTGACAAAAAGCCATTGCATGCTTAATCCTTTGCTAAACCTACCTACAGGTGCTCCCAAAATGATTATTTGTGTGTGCAAGAGTGTGTTGAAGAATTCATTAATATGTAATTGATATATAAGAATCAACAGTATATAAATTGAGGGAATAAACTAGGATTTTACAAAAATTTATCTGGAAAGAAAAAGATTAAAATGTCCTGGGAAAAGATAATTAAGACCTAGCAGAATAAAGCAGAAGTGAGCACACAATTTCACTCCCACATTTAAGGAAACTGATGTTAAAGTTAAAGGCACAAAAAAGGTTAAATTCCAAAATCAATAAAATACTGGGGGATAAAAGGGGTATTCAGACTTCATGATGGGTTTCTCTCAATTTACAAAACATCACAAAAACAACACAAAATTCTAAAAGGTAATCTCATCAAAAAAGGAATGATAAACTAACAATGAAATCTAATTATCTTTAAGTTCAATGTTTTTGGCAATATCTTAGCCAGTATTTTCCTGGCCTCTACAACCATCATCAAATGTGTGTTTATAGAACTGCATATGGTTTTAGGCCCCTGCTATGTACAAGACACAATTCTAGCTACATGATAAGAAGAAATGTTAAGATGTCAACAATGTTATCTCATCTTTAGATCTCAGTTCTCACAGATGTGAAGAGCTGCGTGTCCTAAAAAATAATATGGGGACTTCCCTGGTGGCACAGTGGTTAAGAATCCATCTCCCAATGCAGGGGACGTGGGTTCAATCCCTGGGCAGGGAACTAGATCCCACATGCATGCCGAAACTAAGAGTTCGCGTGCCACAACTAAGGAGCACACATGTCGCAACTAAGGAGCCCGCGAGCAGCAACTAAGACCTGGCACAACCAAAAATAAAAAAAAATTTTTAATTTAAAAAATATATGGAGGTTCTATGATCATTAACAGTAGCATCAATTCTCATCAGAATTGATGGCGCACAGTCATCCTGCTGTGCTACATTTTCAACCTATCCCTGAAATGAAAACACAAGTATCTTAAAACTAAGAAACTTTCAACCAACAAGCTCTGAAATACATTAAAAATCCTTGACTCTTCGACCATGTGAGGACACAACGAGAAGTCTGCAACCTGGAAGGGGACCCTCACCCGACCATACTTGCACCCTGATCACGGACTTCCAGCCTCCAGAACAGTGAGAAACAAATTTCTGTTGTTTATAAGCTTTTAAAAAAATCTTGATAATAGTCCAGGAAATACAATGTGCTAATGGCTACATTTTCAAAAAATACACTTAAAAAGGGGGTGCAAAAGGTTATAAACATCTTACAGACTCATAGTGTAAAGCTGGAAGACAGAGCTGTGCAGAGGGGTTCATGAGGGAAATGCAACATAAGCAAGGAATTTCAAACTAACCAAATAAAGTACTGGAAGTTTTCAAAAATTCCTGAAATGTGGGGGGCGTGAGAATTGCAAATCAAGGAGAACCTAGGCATAAAAACATGACTGTAAATGATTATTTAGCTAATAATTCTTTCTATCAGGTTAGAGAATCGTACTAATGACCATTCTTATGGCTTCTTTTGGTGTAATTATTTGAAACATAAAATAGAATGGTAAGGTCACCTCCAACAAGGCTTTGGAACACAGACATGTTACCATCTTTGAAGTGATGTCTACTGAAATACAACTATTGAAACTGGGTATGAGACAAGGAGAAATGACAACAGACTAAGCAGTTGCTGAAGTACTCTGGTCTTATGTTGCAGCAAAAAGTAGTTCCAACATTTCTGTCAACTTATAAATTACAAAGAAACCATGAAAATATAGCATGCAGCAGTAAGAAAGAGCCGGGGACTTCCTTGGTGGCACAGTGGTTGAGAACCCGCCTGCCAATGCAGGGGACACGGGTTCGAGCCCTGGTCCGGGAAGATCCCACATGCCACGGAGCAACTAAGCCTGTGCGCCACAACTACTAAGCCTGCGCTCAGAGCCAGCGAGCCACAGCTACTGAGCCCACGTGCCACAACTACTGAAGCCCGTGCGCCTAGAGCCCGTGCTCCGCAACAAGAGAAGCCACCACAATGAGAAGCCCATGTGCTGCAACAAAGAGTAGCCCTTGCTCGCCACAACTAGAGAGAGCCTGCACACAGCAACGAAGACCCAATGCAGCCATAAATTAACTAATTAATTAATTTAAAAAAAATAAGAGACCAACTTTTTTTCAGCAAAAGTGTCGAGTAGAGTATAAGACAGATTCACAAATAAGTTCTTCAATAAGAAGCTAATCACAAACAAAGGAAGAACCTTTATGTGCACACAGTGAAAAACATCAATTCATATATCTGAACCTTTTATCTATTTTCATATATATGGAAAGTGATCATATTGGTACTAGCATTGACAAATGTAAGGTACACTTTCAACAATATGAAAGCACAGACCAAAACTTAGAAGTATCAGTGAATCAAAGCATTGTGAATACCAACAGGCACATAGCAAATTACATGTTTAGAACAGTCCAACAGGCTTATCACTCATAAATGGAATAAAGTAATCCTTACATATAACACAACCACACACTAAAGTATACGGTCCAGCCTAAGGTGCTTAGAAAGGATGTTGGTAAATCCATAAACATAAAGACATGGGTATGAAAATGACAAGGCAACTAGAAAGAATGAGGTGCAAAAAGTCTGGGAAAATGAATCTTCTTTGGCCCAAGAAAGACTACAATAATCTATAAAAACATGTAAACTTCTTAAGCATGACAAAAGAGACAACAATTCATCTATAAGTTCCCTACTACTTCCTTGAGAACTATCTTTAAAAGAAAATCAAGTACAGTGTTACTTTTCACCTAAAATAAAACAAAGTATAGTTAATCAAAGCAGGCATTTGCAGATGTGTGATAGTTGAAAAGACAGGTTTGCTGGATTTTTGAAACATTCATTGGAACATCAAGAAAATCAATAGGCTAGGAAGTATGTCAGATTAAAAAACAAAGGCAAGAAAAACCTCTGGTTTCTTCCCCATAGCTTAATCTTTACCATTTCACCTAGTGCCATGTACAACCTCCTGCCTACATTTGAGAGCCTGAATTTCAATGCTTTTCTCACTACCAAACCAGAAATACCATCAATACTGTCAATCACCCTACTCATACTTCTTTCATAAGATTTCACTAAACCCAGACGCTTCTCCACCTGAAGCTGTTAAGACCCCTGCTCATCCACTGATCAAAGCTCCCTCTGGATCTCCACTTTGAGACTGGGTAAGCCATCAGGCATGACTCCCATGTCATATTTACCTTGTATATTCATCTAACTTCTTCCCCAACATCCTATCAAGAGGCAGAGCCCATGCTTCCTCACCCCTTTCCACTGCCCAAGCTGGTTCATTCTTGCTAGTTCTAATATATATCTCCTAATTATACTGAGGTATTCCTCATTTTTGATCACTCTCTCTTTATTCTCCCAACTTTAAACATAAAGAGGCCTCTCTATATTGAAAAAATCTTTCCCTTGATTCTAATCACTAGTAAATCACGCCCAGAATCCAGAATGACTCCTCCTTTTTCAGAACTTATTTCATGTCTTTTATATTTTACTATTTCATGTACCTGTATCTTACCTTGGTATCTGAAAATAAGATAGTCTTCTTTTGTATTTCTCATAACAGCTTTCACTCACTTATTCATTCAACAGCTATTAAGTACCTGCTACATACTAAATTCAGTCAGTCTAAAGTAATACAATGGAAGCTTTAAATTTACTGAGATTCTAATATGTACAGAGAAAAATACTAGATACTGAGAACACATTCTATGACAAGGTCTCCTTTCCAAAGGTCTTAAAATGGAGATGGGAAGTTTTGATGCCTTAAAAAAAAAAAAAACAAGTAACACTAATAAATGAATAAAATGGCACAGATTTGGCTCAATCTAAATGAATGATACAGGGAATAAGGGCAGGAACCAAATGGAGAAATTCATGAGATCTGAAATAACTGCAACTATATCTATCCCCCTTTAATTTTTTTCTTCCAAACATGCTACTCTTCCCAACAACTTTCTTCCACACTCAATAATGTTATTAAGCGATGTAACAAATTTAAACATACCTAAAATAATGTTGCCAGACATAGTATGTGAAGAACATTTCATGTCGTTTGCAAATTTTGATCTACCCCTAACTCCCAAATAAGGTGACCCCTTATAATCACTTTGGACTCTTCTTTCACTTCATTCTCAATATCCTACGTCCATATGCATTTCATTCAAAGTAGCCTTATCAACCTTGATACTTTAGGGCATTATCATCTACCAATGTATTCTTTCACAAATAAATTAATATAAAACTGTTTTCTTGCCATTTCCCCAGTGAGGAAATCTACAATAGCTCCTTGTTGCCCATAATATCAATTATACTCTCCCCAGCTCAGCTTTCAAGATTCTACACGATCTACTTTACAGAAAAGACCTAGGTCACTTGGCAGAAGTATCTGTTCTTACCATCTCCCCATTTCTGGAGCCATATGTTCCTTTCAATTTTCAATTTCTCTTTTAGGTATTCTCATTCATCTTCCCACCCCTGTTTAAGAAAAAAGAAAGCATCTTGTGCTTTCCTCTATATTCTGTGCTACTGACTCCATTACCACCCATCTCTAAGGCTCTGCAGCTTCACTGCCTCTCTAAAGTAATCTCCCTTACTTCACCAACTACTTCTCTGCCTAAAAGCACGCTTAAATTTACCCTATAAATTCTTGTGGACCAAAATATTTCCAGCAACTTCCTTCCTCTCGTGGCCAAACTTTTCAAAAGAATAATCTGTAGTAATAAGCATATAGGCAAAATAACTGCCACCAAACTTAGAGAAATGGTTATTCTGAGAGTAAAAACAGTATGTTGTCATATAAGAAGAACGTGTAACTATCGCTAGAAGGAAACGGTTCCAAAATACTGCCTAGGAAGCAAATTGAATCAAAGTGACCACAAGTACTACAAGTGTTTGAATGTAAAAAGAAAGATATAAAACAATTAACTGTACTGCAAATATACTGCCTAAATAATGTAGCAATATTCAGAAGTATTCATGGAGTCCAGAAAAAGAGAAATTTAACGCCAAGAATATATCTCTGTGTGTATGCGTGTTTATTTCCAGGATGGTTTTGGAAAGAACAGTTACATATAACCAGTCAACAGGAAGATTTCTAATTCCAAGCTCACGAAGCCACAGAATAGGGCCAGGAAGAAAAGCAGCACATTGATGGACAGGCCTTTATGTGAATCATGAACCATAACCCTCCCTTTCTGCCTGACCCGACTGCATTCAAACTTCTGAAAGGAGCTACATTTGTCAGGGTCTGAGAAAGTCCATAACTACCTTTTGCTTTTGAAAAGGTTCAGGGACCCACAGTTCACAACAAACATTCTAGTGTACTTCTCTATAATATTTCTCATTATAAATTTGCATTTTGGTTGCTGTATCATCATCTTACAATTTAGATAACTGTAAGATGAAGTGGAAGCAGTGATCAAATCAAGTTATCTTACCTGAAACAGTGCTGACCACCCCCAACCTACCCAGAAATTCTATTCTTTTAACTTCTATAGCACCATGGTTTAAGTTCTTTGCTGTTCCTCACACAAGTTCTTCTGCATCCATCCTTCTACTATATATGTACCTTTATTTTGTAAGAGTTTTAGTACACCTCTATCAGTGGCTCTCAAAGTTTCGTCCAGGGACTTCTGAAAATCCCTGACACCCTTTCCAGTGGGGTGCTCCATGAGGTCAAAAATACTTCCATTATAATACCTATTTTTTTTCACTCTCCTCTTATGAGTATATAGCAGCAAAATTGTAAAACAAATTCTCACGAAATTTTTTATTTATAAAAGGGTTATATTTCATTAAAAATATGCTATATGTTAACATGTAATGGGATTTGTTACTGATAAATTAATAAATAAAATTTTAAATTTCTCAGTTTTAATTTCTAAAATGGTAAATATCGATATATATAACCAACAGAAGAGCTGTTAAGAGTCCTCAATATTTTTAAGAATAAAGGGGTCCCCAAGACCAGAAATTTTGAGAACCACTGAGCTAGATACATCTTAACTATATTTTGCATTCCCTCCCTTTTCTCCCATTCAATTTCTTTCAATACAGGTGCCTGGGCCCAACCAACATAAAGAAATTAGTACAGACGTGTATGCATGTGTGAGTCAGTAGGCACACATGTACTGCCTAGCTCTGTCAGCTGAGATCACTGAGAAGCAATGAAATCCAACACAACTAGCATCCAAAACTTAGTTTCTAAATACCATTATCCAAACAAAAGGAAATGGAGCTCGTTGGAGAAGCAACTGATTTCAAAGCTGGGCAAAGAAAACTATACGATGACCTTGGAACATCTTGTGGTGCCAGAAACTAGAGTACAGGTCAAAAGGACACAAGGGTCTGTCTGAAAGAGCTCCCAATAGGCAAAGCTGAAACAACTTGAGCAAAAAAATAAATGACAGTACCAGATTATAACTCAAAGAATAAGGCAATATCCATCCTGATACAAATGGAAATAATTTTTTTAAATGGAGAGAAGGGACAGCTACAATTAACATAAATATAGAAGGAATGAGGAAAATACAAATTCACATTTAGGCAAACACTACATTAATAACTACAACTGGCAGGATCCACCAATGCATGCTTAAATAGGTAGGAAAAAATTTCAGTAGAAATAGGATATTTAAGCAGATTCAAACTATTTCCTACAAGATATTTGCCAATTACAAAGAAGAAAAAAGTGACTTTAAGGGAAAAACTGGCAGATATGACATTAACAAAGTACTGAGAGTGCAATATCACCTGTGATAAGACATACATCCACATTTTATAGTCCCTGATATGATACACTGAGAAGAGGACATTTCTGTGGAATTTGTCGAAAAATGAAAGCTTCAATCTAATCATAAGAAAACATCAGGCAGGGACTTCCCTGGTGGTCCAGTGCCTAAGACTCCACACTCCCAATGCAGGGCGCCTGGGCTCAATCCCAGGTCAGGGAACTAGATCTGCATGCCACAACTAAGAGTTCACATGCCACAACTGAAGATCCCACATGCTGCAACTAAGACCCAGCACAGTCAAATAAATAAATATTTTAAAAAGAGAAAAAAAAGAAAGAAAACATCAGGCAGCTGCAAATTAAGAGACATTCTACAAATAACTAACCAATACTCATCAACTAACAAGGTCATAAAAGATAAGCAAAGACCGAACAACTGTCATGGAATGGTGGAGACTCAAGAAGATACAACTAAATACAATGTGGAATCCTGAACTGAATCCTGGAACAGAAAAGGGATATTAGGGGAAAAACAGATGAAATGCAACTAAGGTCTGTAGTTTATTTAATAGTATTTTACCAATATTAAGTTCCTGGTTTTGATAACTGTACTATGGTTGCATAAGCTTTGATATTAGAGGAAGCTGGGTGATGAGATTATGTGAACTCAGTACTACTTCTGCAACTTTCTCACAAATCTAAAATTATTTCATAATAAGTTTTAAAAAACTATTCTATAATTTTTCTAAACTAAAAATAGAGTTGCCACATGATCCTGCAATCCCACTCCTGGGCATATATCCAGAAAAAACTATAATTCGAAAAAATATATGCACCCCAATGTTCATAACAGCACTATGTACAATGGCCAAGACATGGAAGCAACCTAAATGTCCATCAACAGATGAATGGATGAAGAAGATGTGGTACATATACACACTGGAATACTACTCAGCCATAAAAAAAGAACAAAATAATGCCATTTGCAGCAATATGGATGGATCTAGAGAATATCATACTAAGTGAAGTAAGTCAGAAAGAGAAAGACAAATATCATATGATATCACTTATATGTGGAATCTAAAATATGACACAAATGAACTTATTTACAAAACAGACTCAGAGACATAGAAAACAAACTTACAGTTACCAAAGGGGAAAGGGAGCGGAGGAGGGATAAATCAGGACTTTTGGATTGGCAGATACAAACTACTATATATAAAATAAACAACAAGATCCTACTGTATAGCACAGGGAAAAGAATATAGAAAAGAATGTGAAAAAGAATATGTACATATATATAAACACACACACATATATACATATATATGTATAACTGAATCACTTTGTTTTAAATCAGTAACTAACACAACATTGTAAATCAACTACTCTTCAATTAAAAAAAAAAACCCAGGGGCTTCCCTGGTGGCACAGTGGTTAAGAATCCGCCTGCCAATGCACGGGATGTGGGTTTGAGCCCTAGTCTGGGAAGATCCCACATGCCGCGGAGCAACTAAGCCCGTGTGCCACAACTACTGAGCCTGCGCTCTAGAGCCCGCAAGCCGCAACTACTGAGCCCGCGTGCCACAACTACTGAAGCCCGTGCGCCTAGAGCCCGTGCCCCGCCACAAGAGAAGCCACTGCATTGAGAAGCCCGCGCACCGCAATGAAGAGTAGCCCCTGCTCACCACAACTAGAGAAAGCCTGTGAGCAGCAATGAAAACCCAATGCAGCCAAAAATAAAATAATTTTTTTAAAAAAACAGCATTTATATGGTGTTCTACAAATTTGTGATGCCTCCTCAGCATAGTAACTATGATTTATCTGACATTTACTATGTACCAGGCACTGTCCTAGGTACTAAGGATACAATGGTTGGGCATGCAGGGAGGGAGGGGGGTGCTTTTGGTCTCTAGCCTGTATAATCTATTGCATTTAATCCTACAGTAAGACTATGAGGTTAGCATTTTCATCCCATTTTACAAATAAGAAAACTAAGGCTGAGAAGGGTTATTTGTCTAAGGGAAACAAAAATTTCCACCCAAGTCTTCCAAATCCAGCAACAGAGATCCTACTTACTGTTATCTGTGAATTATTTTTTATTCTCATGTTACCAATAAAGAAACTAAAACTTCACAGAGGTAAGTGTCTTACCCAAGCTATTGGATTTCAACCCTAGGACTTAAACCACGATTTTGTATCTCTTAATCTGGTGTTATTTCCATTACTATTGGGTTGGCCGAAAAGTTCCTTCAGTATTTTTTTTTAAATTTATTTATTTATGGCTGTGTTGGGTCTTCGTTTCTGTGCGAGGGCTTTCTCTAGTTGTGGCAAGCGGGGGCCACTCTTCATCGTGGTGCGCGGGCGTCTCACTATCGCGGCCTCTCTTGTTGCGGAGCACAGGCTCCAGACGTGCAGGCTCAGTAATTGTGGCTCACGGGCCCAGTTGCTCCGCGGCATGTGGGATCTTCCCAGACCAGGGCTCGAACCCGTGTCCCCTGCATTGGCAGGCAGATTCTCAACCACTGCACCACCAGGGAAGCCCTCCTTCAGTTTTTAAGTGAAAATAAAAGACACATTTTTCATTTTCACCAAGGACTTTATTGAACAACGTATTCACTGTTTTGTTCCACTACCTTCTGCCATTTTTCAGGCAACTCCATAATTCCACGTTCCCAAAACTTTTTATCTTATTGAGCAAAGAACTGTTCCAGGTGCCTTTTACAGTCTTCCAAGAAACTGAAATTTTTTCCATTAAGAGAATTTTGTAAAGACCGAAATAAATGAAAATCTGAAGGTGCAATGTCTGGTGAATATGGAGGATGAATCAGAACTTCCCAGCCAACCTGTAACAGTTTTTGCCTGGTCATCAAAGAAACATGCAGTCTTGCATTAACCTGATGGAAGATAATGCGTTTTCTGTTGACTAATTCTGGATGCTTTTCGATGAGTGCTGCTTTCAGTTGGTCTAATTGGGAGCAGTACTCATTGGAATGAATTGCTTGGTTTTCCGGAAGGAGCTCATAATAGAGGACTCCCTTCCAATCCCACCATATATACAACCTCACCTTCTTTGGATGAAGACCAGCCTTTGGTGTGGTTGGCGGTGGTTCATTTCGCTTGCCCCACAGTCTCTTCCGTTCCACATTATTGTACAGTACCCACTTTTCATCGCGCATCACAATTTGCTTTAAAAACAGAACGTTTTCATTACGTTTAAGTAGAGAATCGTGGGACTTCCCTGGTGGCACAGTGGTTAAGAATCCGCCTGCCGTATGTATAGCTGATTCACTTTGTTATAAAGCAGAAACTAACACACCATTGTAAAGCAACTATACTCCAATAAAGATGTTAAAAAAAAAAAAAAGAATCCGGCTGCCAATGCAGGGGACATGAGTTCAATCCCTGGTCCAGGAAGATTCCACACACCTTGGAGCAACTAGGACCGTGCACAACTACTGAGCCTGTGCTCTAGAACCCGAGAGCCACAACTACTGAGCCCGCGTGCCACTACTACTGAAGCCTGCACGCCTAGAGCCCGTGTTCCACAACAAGAGAAGCCACCGCAACGAGCAGCCGGCGCACCACAACAAAGAGTAGCCCCCGCTCGCCACAACTTAGAGAAAGCCCACCCGCAGCAACGAAGACCCAACGCAGCCAAAAATAAATTAGTCCATTTTTAAAAAATGCTTCCCAGGGCTTCCCTGGTGGCGCAGTGGTTGAGAGTCCGCCTGCCGATGCAGGGGACACGGGTTCGTACCCCGGTCCAGGAAGATCCCACATGCCGCAGAGCGGCTGGGCCCGTGAACCATGGCCACTAAGCCTGTGCGTCCGGAGCCTGTGCTCCGCAACGTGAGAGGCCCCAACAGTGAGAGGCCCACATACCACACACACACACAAAAAAAACCAAAAAGCTTCCCCAAAAAAGTAGAGAATCGCATGCGGAAATACAGTCAAAAAGGTATTTTTCACTCAACTTTTGTGGAACCCAAATATCAAAGTGATTAACATAGCCAAGCTGGTGCAAATGATTTTCAAAGCTTAATTTGGATATATTGAGTGTCGGCTATCTCCCTCGTGGTATAACATTGATTGTTTTCAGTTAAGGTCTTGATGTGATCACTATCAACTTCAACTGGTCTACCCAACCGAGAAGCATCGTCCAGGGAGAAATCTCCAGGAAACTTCGCAAACCACTTTTGACACGTTCAATCGGTCACAGCACCTTCTCCATTTGCATTTCAGTTGGGTTTTTACCTTTCTTGAAATAATAAAGCATAATACACCAAAAATGTTGCTTTTTTTCTTCCATCTCCAATATTAAAATGGCTACACAAAAATTCACCAATTTTGATATTTTTTTTAATGCATACTGATATGACAGCTGTCACAATACAATCAAACAAAATTGTTTCGAATGAAGTTAAAGACAACTTAGTGCTACTAGACCATCTTACGGAAAAAACCGAATGAACCTTTTGGCCAACCCAATATAACTGCTTCTTAAAAATCTAAATTAATCAAACTTATTTAAAAAGATTTTTACACAAACATATTTCATTTTCCCTTATATAAACTATAGTTAGGTTGCTGCCAAAATGTGGAAAGAACTTCTAGTGGTTCAAGCGAAAGGAAATAATTTTTTAAAAAATAAAGTGGACAAAATGTCAACAATATTTATTGAAGTGTTAAGACTTGAGTTTCAATCCCTTCTCTTCCAATTATTATTGGGCAAACTTGGCTTCCATAAGTAGCACGGAAAAATAAAAAAAGCACAGGTTGGGAGTTAAAAGAAATACAATCTAATCCCAAAGAGTAATACTAGCAGCATGAGGGTAAACAACTAAAATTTAATCATTTGGAACTTTCTTCACCTATAAATGGAGGGAATATTCCTCACAGAACTTCTGTAGAGTTAAAAGAGATTATATATGTAAAGCATCAACTATAGTACATAGCAATATATGGTTGATTTTTTGATGTTACTGATTATCATAATCATTTCCTCATCTGTTTATTAGTGGTATAATAATATCCAGCTTATACACATCAGAAAATCAAATGAGATTACATAAAAAGCACCCTGAAAACCTTCAAGTTCTAAATAAATATCTATGGTATTAATTATTATTACACAACTGCAGATGTGTAATTGCTTAGATACATAGAAGATTACCAATTTCTACAGACATCTCCACTTAGACATCCTATTATCTAAAACTCAATACTGCTAAAAATAAAACCTTTTTTCACATCAGAACCTCCTTCCAAACTCCTTGCCTTTCTTTTCTTCCCCGTGCCTTTCAATATGCTGTATTATATCCCAGTCTCCCATCTAAAGACATCTTTTAATTTTCTTCTCCACTCCCAACCCAAGACCAAGTCCAGTTGTTTTCCTTTTTTCTCAATATCACGTACAAATCTGGAAATTATATTTCACATTTCCTACTCCAGATCATTTAAAAAGACATTAAATTGGGAATCTCATACACTACTAGAGGGAGAATAAATTGATCAACATTTGTGGACTATAAATTGGCCAATATATAATCAAGAGTCTTAAGAAACCTATACTGAAGAAATAATCTCACATGACAACAATGCCTACATGTAACATCACAATATTATTTACGATCATAAATAAAGTGCGAACAGTCTAATACCCAGTAAAGAAAGAGTGAGATAAATTACAGTACAGCTATATGACATACAGTAATTAGAAATCTTACTTTTGAATAATATTAATGACATAGTGAGATGCTCATTGTTTGAGGTTAAATGATATAGATAAATATGTTGATAAATATATTTTTACAATTTTACACAAACAAATACATATACAGCACATTTTATATAAACACAACATATGCAGAAAACAAACAAAAAAAGGAAACACTAAAATATTAACAACAAAATGTTAGTGATTATCCTAGAGTAGTAAGATTATAGCAATTTTTATTATCTTCTTTATAGTTTTTAAATTTTTACATTTTCTCAACAAACATGTGTTACTTTATAATCCTAAAAAGACATTAAGTCCAGTCTTAGTACACATCCCTAGTATTAATCAAAGAAAAATCTATTCATTGTTATCTTAATGCATTAAGTTATTCTAAGAAATGAAACATTAAGCCAGCAAAGTGAAACTGAAAAAATTTCTATGGGTGAGTTGGAAAAAAGAAAAAGCCATCAAGTAAATCTTGATCCCTATCTCACATCATCAGCAAAAATCAATTCCAAATGGATTGTTAATCTAAATGGAAAAGGAAAATCAAAGTTTCTAGAAGTTAACAAAGGAAAATATCTTCATCACCTTGGGGCAGGCAAAGAATTCTTAAATAGGATACACAAAACACCAAAAGGAAAAGACATAAATTGAACTTCATTAACACTGACTTCTGTTCATCAAAAGAGTAAAAAGGCAAATCAGAGTGGAAGAGTGGAAAAGTTAACTGATATATATATATCCAATAAATATATAAAGAACTATTACAAATCTGTAAGAGAAAGAAACCTAATAGAAAAATGGGCAAAAGATGAACAAGTACCTTACAAAAAAATAATATCCAAATTGTCAGTAAACATGAAAGGCACTCAATTTCATTAGTTATCAGTGAAATGCAACCTAACAGATACCAAGGATACAGAGCAATTAGTATAAATTGGCAAAACCACTGAGAAAAACTTCTGACACAAATTCCTATAGCTGAACATATCCATACCCAGCAAACTCAATCCTAAGCAGCATAAAACCAACAGAAATGAGTGTGCACATGCACCAAAAGACACAGCCATGAATATACACAGCAGGGAATTCCCTGGCAATCCAGTGGTTAGGACTCAGAGCTTTCACCGCCAGGGCCCGGGGTTCAATCCCTGGTCGGGGAATTAAGATCCTGCAAGCCACTTGGCACAACCAAAACAAAAGAGCACTTTTCAGAACAGCCAACATCTTGAAACAAGACGGCTATTATATTAGATATACTAGAATGAATAAATTCTGATACATTCACACAACTGACAATTATACAGAAATGAGAATAAACAACTACCTATGCAATAACATGGACATACCTCATAAAAAATGTAAAACAAAGAAATCAGACATCAGAGTAGATAGTACATGATTCTATTTATACTGAATTCAAAGTCAGGTAAAGCTAACTGACCATGATAAAAGTGTTTGGGTAGGGGTTATCTTTAGGAATTAGAGGAGGGTTGTGACTAAAAGGGATACAAGAAGGGGAGGGCCTCTGGGATACTGATAATGTTCTATGTCTTAATGTATTGGTTACACATGTATGTTCATTTTTGAGGAAATTCGTGACTTACAATTTGTGTGCTTTTCTGTATGAATGCTGTATTTCAATAAAAAGACATATACCTAGAGAAAGAGCTTTACAAATATGTAGACATATAGATACAAGAAACATGCTTGTGTATACAGATATCTCTATATATAAGCATGATCCTTTCATCATTATTTCATTCAAACAAATCTAGGAATAACAAATATCCATCAATAGGGGAGCGGTTGAATAAAATAAGGCACGTCATTTAATCATTCATTAAAATAAATAAGCAAGCTTTATATGCAATAACATGGAAATTGCTACAAAATGTTATTAAATGAATAATGCAAATTTCAAAAGTATATAAAAATAACATCTAATTTGTATAAAACAAAATGTATATTTTCATAAGATATATATTTACAAAACACATTATATAGAAATAAATACAAACACATATTCTGTACGTTTGTTATAAATTTAAAATTTCCAGGGTATCAGTATTAGTGGTTATCTCTTTGGAATCAGAGTAGGAAACAAGGAACTTTTACTTTTTTCTTTGTTCTCTTCTATACTATTTTAATTTTTATAAGGACTATGTAGTCCTTTTATAATAAACTTCATCATACAATTATGAAAAAACCCCAAGTAGACATCTCTGAGACTGATCTAGCTAGAATGACCCTATCACAGCCTTGTCTATAATGATTTACAATCTGGGCACTACTTGATGTAAGAAAGAGTGTAATTCTCATTCAGTACCACTATCTCACAATTCCAAACCAAGCAATCAGACATCAAAGATCAGACAGAACTATATGAAAAGTGTTAGGAGACTGGCTATGTTATTAAAGAATCTAAAAAGAAATCTTCTATTAACAATTTATGTCCACCTAAGGGGAAAAGAAAAAGATAAATTGAGTCCAACAACTTTACGAGCACTGGAGGATACTGAAAAATAGACCATTCTGGGTTAGCTCTCTAAAACAACCTACTAGTGGAGATACCTTGATTCATCGACTTGCCAGGTGAGTTGAAATCAGTAACAATAAGCAATAATATGACTATCACCAGGAAAAACTATAAAGCAAGATTACTCACTCCATGTTTTCTGCTAAAATATTGATTCCTATCAAATAGGACACTAAGTGCCATACAAGCAAGTAAAATCTTGTTTAAAATAAAAACCCTAGAGAACTGATATAAATTACCATATATTTTCTTTAAAATGAGCTCAATTAATAAATGTGTTTCTGAAAATGACAGCCGAAGGGTATGCTGAAGTAAAAAGCATTTGAATGTGGGCGGGGGGAGTACCTCTTTAAGTATACAGACCCAATAAAAGCCAATGCAATCGCCTCAAAAGACAAGGACCCAAGCTGCAAGGAACATAAAATTACTTCTGAATCACCCAAATGAATTTAAAAGAAATACAATGGTAATAAGAACTGGCTACAACTAATAAATAACTTTGTTGAAAAAGTATACAATGTCACAGGGATAACAAGTTGGGAGTTAGCCAGAAAGAGAGGAAGAAACATATCATACCAATGACTATTTAAGCAAATAAATAGAGCCACACAGACTTGTCACCTTCTAGGATGATTGTGAAAGATCATTTGTTACCAATAAATGTAATACAATCTGGCAACTAAAACAGAGTATAAAATATGTGGCAAAAATAGTTAAGTATCTTAAAATCACTGACATGGATAAAATGATTATTATTTTTGTTGTTGTTAAATAGGAGAGGAAAAGTCACTCATTACAGGACATATACTCAAATTCCTAGCAACAGCATATTGGAGTTTTATTGACTGGAGCAACATGTATTTGGGGAAATATCTATACAATTCTCCTTAAACTAGTGACAGGATTTAAGGCAATTTTAAAACTAAAAACAAAAGAGAGGTCTTAAAGCAAGGGCTAAATAAGTCTTGAGTTTCCTAGACCATTAAACAAAATAATCATAAATACTAAATGCATAAAAGGATGTCTACAATTTTATTTATGCTGTTTTACAGCACAGAAATTCATGACTAAAATTAAAAAGCTACACAAGCGCTGAAGTATATTTTTTCAGGAGTCATAAATACCTGAAATAACTTACACTTTATTATATCATCAAATGACTAGAACATGATTTTTTATAGCTCCTAATTTATAAAATCCTTTCGTTCAAGTACAATCCAATAGCCCTCTAGAAAACAAATGTGGCATATATCGTTACGAATGACAGTTTGCTCTATTTTGTCAATACAAACATGTCCTTTACTCTTCAACATACTTGATATCAATAGACCATAAAGTTCCCAATCCCTCTTCTATGGGTGTAAGAATTAAAAGGATAAGCCAAATACTTTTTTTCAAGTTTCTGAAATAGATTTAGTTTTTGAGTTGAGAAGCTTTCTAACACAGTGCTATCCAATAACGCTTCCAGCAATGATGGAAATATTCTTTATCTATGCTAATACAGAAGCCATTAACCACATGTGGCTACTGAGCACTTGAAATGTGGCTAATGAAACTGAGGAACTGAAATATTAGTTTTAGCTCATTTTAATTCAAATTTCTAACATCTTTGAAAACAAAGTTCTAATGAGCAAACTACGGACGTTCACAAGTTGGCCTGCAGGACTTCCTGGTGGCGCCGTGGTTAAGAATCCACCTGCCAATGCAGGGGACACGGGTTTAAGCCCTGGTCCAGGAAGATCCCACATGCCACGGAGCAACTAAGCCCATGCGCCACAACTACTGAGCCTGCGCTGTAGAGCCCACGAGCCACAACAACTGAGCCCGACTGCCGCAACTACTGAAGCCCCTCTGCCTAGAGCCCATGCTCCGCAACAAGAGAAGCCACCGCAATGAGAAGTCTGCGCACCGCAACAAACAGTAGCCCCCACTTGCCAAAACTAGAGAAAGCCCGTGCACAGCAACGAAGACCTAACTCAGCCAAAAATAAATAAATAAAATATTTTTTAAAAAAGGTTGGCCTGCAGACTTCAGACTGCTGTTGAAAATGTAGAGCCACAGAGTTGAAGCTGGGTGATTGATTTAGAGTAGTAAGGTCAAGATAAATCCTGAAAACCAGCAGTTACCACAAATGGAAAACTTTTACTTCAACTGTCACGAAACAATAGGGTGTTTACATAGGCTACAGAACCTAAACTGTTATTAACAGTTTAAGAAAACACAAAACTCAACTTTTTGTTTTGAATTAACAAAAAAAAGTTAATATGAAATAAAGTTCTTTGTGACTTCCAAGTGAATGAGCAAATAAAAGGAAAAAACACTTATATGTTCAATATCTATTTTTAAAAGACTTTTAGCACACAATCTAGAAAGGATGAAAGGCCATGTAGCTTAAGCTTTCACATTCTGGGGGACCTGGATCATACTGTTCTACATCAATGCCCTCTATTTAACTCAAAAATGTATATTCATGATCCCAAGACCTGCCCTTCACCACTTTGCCTTATCAGCAGGAATGCGTAAGTAGTAAGTAAGGGACAAAATGTCTCATGCCTGTTATGTACTACTATAAAGTAATATTATACAAATCCTAAATTCTGCCATTTGGTATACAGTATGAGACAACTTTTCATTGATTCATTCTCACAAGGGACTCAAATTTATCATCATCTATTAGGAGTAACAGGACTCAATTATGGACTATCCAAAATTTGGAATACCTAGCAGGTATTTAAGAAGTATTAGAAGAGTAAGGAGTTGAGAAAAGTGCAAACCATGCTGGTAAATGGAAAGAATAGATAAAAAGCAACATGACCCTATGCATGGTAGGCATATCAAAGAAGCACTGAAGAACATACACCAAAATGTTAGGAGTGATTATATCCAGTGGCAGGGGTATGATAGGGTATTTATCCTGGAGATATGTACACCTACATTCACAAAAAACCTACACACGAATGTTCACAGCAGCTTTATTTGTAATAGCCAAAACATGGAAACAATTAAAATGTCTCTCAATAAGTGAATGTTTAAACTGTGGTACAACCATACCATGGAATACTACTATATAATTAAAAAGAACAAAGAATTGATATATACAACAACTCAGATGGCTCTCAAGGGCATTAAGTGAAAAAAGTCAGTCTCAAAAGGTCACATACTATATGATTCCATGATATAATATTCTCAATATGACAAAGTTTTATAGATGGAAAACAGATTAGGGTAGGATAGCCAGGGGTTAGGAATGGTGGGGGTAACAAGAAGAGGTGTGACTACAGAGGGGTAGCATCAGGAAGATCTTTGGTATGATGCTCTGTATCCTGAGAGTCATGGTAGTTACACACACCTACATGTATACAAAGAAAGGTCTAAAACAGTCATCTAAACTTCTACTTTAAGAAGCTACGAAAAGAAGAGCAAATCAAAAATAAAGTAAGCAGAAGGAAAGAAATAAATGAGAGTAAAGATGAAAGAAAGTTCAAATGAACGATAGTGAGCTCAATAAAACCAAACCTTAATGTTTGAAGAGACCAGTAAAACTGATAAACCTCTACCCAGATTAATCAAGAAAAAGACAATTAGCACTATCAGGAATGTGAAAAAAGAAATTATTACAAATCCTTTAGACAATAAAAGAATTAAGAAAATATTATAAATATTTTTGTTCAATTAAAAAATAAAAGAATGAACAAATCCCTTGAAAAATATAATTTATCAAAACTAAATCAAGAATAAAATTTAAGGGCTTCCCTGGTGGCGCAGTGGTTGAGAGTCCGCCTGCCGATGCAGGGGACAAGGGTTCGTGCCCCGGTCCGGGAGGATCCCACATGCCGCGGAGCGGCTGGGCCCGTGAGCCATGGCCGCTGAGCCTGTGCGTCCGGAGCCTGTGCTCCGCAACGGGAGAGGCCACAACAGTGAGCGGCCCGCGTACCGCAAAAAAAAAAAAAGAATAAAATTTAAAATCTGAGTAGCCTTACATGTTTTAAAAATTATATTTGGAAGTAAAAACTTTCCCACAAAGAAAACTCAGCCAAAAATTAGCTTTATTGGTGAAGTCTACTAAATATGTATGATAGAAATAATACCAATCTTACACAAACCCTTACAGAAAACAGAGAAGGAACTATTTCCTACCCCATTTTTAATGTGGCCAGTATACTTAAAACAAAGACTGCAAGAAAACTAGTATCCCTCAGAAACATACACAAAAAAATTCTTTTAAAAAAATTAGTAAACTGAATCCAGCAACTTATAAAAAAGATGACACATCATGACCAAGTGTGGTTTATCCCAGGAATGCAGAGTTGATTTAACATTTGAAAATCAATCAATAAATTCACTATATTAAGAAAAGGGAGGAGGGACTTCCCTGGTGGCGCAGTGGTTGGGAATCCGCCTGCCAGTGCAGGGGACAAGGGTTCAAGCCCTGGTCCAGGAAAATCCCACATGCCGCAGAGGAACTACGCCCGTGCGCCACAACTACTGAGCCTGCGCTCTAGAGCCCGTGCTCTGCAACAAGAGAGGCCACCGCAAGGAGAAGCCCGCACACTGCAATGAAGAGTAGCCCCCGCTTGGCGCAACTAGAGAAAGCCCGCGTGCAGCAACGAAGACTCAACGCAGCCAAAAATAAATAAATTTATTTTTAAAAAAGGGGGAGAATCATATAATCATCTAACAGATGCAGAAAAAAATATTGATGAAGTTATACATCCATTCATAGTTTTAAAAAATTTCAACAAACTAGAAAGAAAACTTCTTCCACCTAATAAATAAAGATCACCTAAGAAAAATCTATAGCTAAAATAATTCTTAATGGTGAAAAGCTGAATGCAGTCCCCTAAAGATCAGGAAAAAAGCAAAGATGTCTACTTTTACCGCTTCTATTCAACACTGTACTGGAGGCCTATTCAATACAATAAGGAAGAAAAAAGAAGTTAGATTGGAAAGGAAGATGTAAAATTTATGGATAATAGGGACTGTGAATAAACCTAAGGAATCTTACTAGAACTAACAGGTACATATAACATGATCACAGAATACATGGTCAATATAAAAAGAATCAACTGCATTTCTATATACTAGTTATGAACAATTACACATTGAAAATTTTTTGAACACACAGCAACAAAGACCCAACACAGCCATAAACAAACAAATAAATAAATTTATATTAAAAAAAAATACAGCTATCAAGAGCAATACTGATGCAGGAGGGAAATCCAAAAGGGAGGGGATATATGTATACGTATGACTGATTCATTTTGCTGTGCAGTAGAAGCTAACATAACATTGTAAACCAACTATACTCCAACAAAAATTAATTTAAAATAAAAGAGTAATACTAATGCAAAGATAGACACTAAATGAAACAAAATGAAAACAGAAGAGAAATAGTTTAACTTCTATAAAAATGTACCCAAGGGCTTCCCTGGTGGCGCGGTGGTTGGGAGTCCGCCTGCTGATGCGGGGGGCGCGGGTTCGTGCCCCGGTCCGGGAGGATCCCGCGTGCCGCGGAGCGGCTGGGCCCGTGGGCCATGGCCGCTGGGCCTGCGCGTCCGGAGCCTGTGCTCTGCAACGGGAGGGGCCGCGGCAGTGAGAGGCCCGCATACCACCAAAAAAAAAAAAAAAAAAAAAATGTACCCAAAAGAAGTGAAAACAGACTTGCACAACAATGTTCATAGCAGCTTTATCCATAAAGGTTGAAAACTAGAGATAATAAATAACCATAAAGAAGGAAATAAATAAACAAAAATTTAGGATAATAAAACAACAGAATGTTAATCAACAATGAAAAGGGATGAACTACTTATACACCCAACCAACATGAAAAACTGCAAAAACACTATGCTGAGCAAAAGAAGCTGGAGAAGAAATTTTAAAATACCTACTTCATTAGTGTGACAACTAAATAACCAAGCCATCATTCTCTTTCTAATGCAACTGAAAATTAATTTAAAATACATCACAATAGACTACTGCTTTGAGGTGTTCAGTACCAACACCTGAGAAATGAAACCCTCAATCAATCTCTAACTTGTGGTATTATACTATAACACAATAGGAATGCACACTTTGTAAAGATGAATGTTACTTTTTAATATACTTATCCACAGGAAAAGCAATTATTATTTTACATTGTTTCAGTTACTTTTCAATTAGTAAGTAAAAACTAGGTGAAAAATACTGATGTTTCAGCTATTTAGTTCTTTTTAAAAATTTTTATTTATTTATTTTCTTCGTTGCTGTGCAGAGGCTTTCTCTAGTTGCGGCGACTGGGGGCTACTCTTTGTCGCGGTGCAAGGGCTTTTCATTGCGGTGGCTTCTCTTGTTGCGGAGCATGGGCTCTAGGAGTATGAGCTTCAGCAGTTGTGGCACGAGGGCTCAGTAGTTGTGGCTCACAGGCTCTAGAGCGCAGGCTCAGTAGCTGTGGCACACGGGCTTAGTTGCTCTGCGGCATGTGGGACCAGGGCTCAAACTTGTGTCCCCTGCACTGGCAGGCGGATTCTTAACCACTGTGCCACCAGGGAAGTCCCTATTTAGTTCTATATTAGAATTTTTTCAAATAAAATTGATATTCTATAGTGGAAAGAAAAAAAGAAGCTGGACACAAGAGTTACATATGATTCCATTCACATAAAGTTCTCAAAGGACAACACTAATCTATGATGGGGGGAAAAAACCCACAACAACTGTTGTGGAGTGAACTGACCAGGAAGAAACACAAACTTTCTAGGATGATGAAAATATTCTGTACCTTGATGCCTTGTGGGTTATACAAGTTTATGCAGTTGTCAAAACTCTAAACTATAAACTTAGGATCTCACAGCATTTCAATTTAAACTTTTTCTCAATTAAAAAAAATTTCTTTCACTCAAAAAATATCTGACTGCCTACCACAGCCCAGTTACTGAGAACACAAAGTTAAAATACAGGTTCCAGAAAAGAGACCTCAGGGTCCTGCAAGCCAAGAAATGAAAAATAAGTTAGTTACTATAATGAAAATTACACAAAAGAAAGTTTTGAGAAGTGAAAAACAGTAGACTGCCAAACAAAGAGTATTACAGGTATATACAACATGTACAGAAGTAACAGAAAAAATCATATTGGACCTGGGCAACTAATGTAATTTCAGTGTACTTAAAATATGAAGCGGGGAGAGGGGCTTGAAGCACTGTACACAGGGGCTGGATAAGATAAGAAGAGACCTGATCACAGGCCCTTTCAGCCCAAGCAAAACACATTTCAGCTGTTTAGCAATAAGAAACCTCTGAAAAAGTTTTGGTAGGGGAGTGATAAGAATAAAAATCGTTTTGGAAAGATCACTATAGGAACCATCTGAAATACAGACTGGATAAGGGTCAGGCTACAATCAGTCCAATAAGAAAGCTTTTGTGGAACTTCCCTGGTGGTGCAGTGGTTAAGAATCTGCCTGCGAATGCTAGGGGACACGGGTTTGAGCCCTGGTCTGGAAAGATCCCACATGCCACGGAGCACCTAAGCCCATGCGCTACAACTACTGAGCCTGCACTCTAGAGCCACAACTACTGAGCCCGAGTGCCTAGAGCTTGTGTTCTGCAACAAGAGAAGCCACCGCAATGAGAAGCTTGCACACCACAATGAAGAGTAGCCCCTGCTCACCGCACCTAGAGAAAGCCCATGTGCAGCAATGAAGACCCAATACAGCCAAAAATAAATAATAAATTTATTTTTTAAAAAAAGCTATTGCAATCAATAGACTACTTTATCCAACAACAGCAAAACACTAATTCTTCTCAATCTCACATGGAGTATTCACCAAGACAGATGACATTCAGGGCCATAAAACACAACTTCCCAAATGTAAAAGAACAGAAAATCATATAATAAACACTCTCAGACCACAACAGAACTAAACTAGAAATCAGTAACAGAAAAATAGTTGGAAAATCCCCAAATGCTTGGATATTAAACAACATACTTCCAAATAACACATGAATCAAAGAAGTCTCAGAAGAAATTAAAAGATAAAATGAACTAAATGAAAATAAAAATACAACTTATCAAAATGTGAGGGACACTGAAAGCAGTACTTAGAGAGAAATTTATATCATTGAATGCTATATGAGAATGCCATTTCTATATATCAGAAAAGATCTAAATCAATCACCTAAACTTCCACCACTGAAAACTGGAAGGGCAGATGGCAAATTAAATCCACAGAAGAAATCATAAAACTCAGAGCAGAAATCAATGAAACTGAAAACTGGATATCAAGAGAAAAAATCAAAAGCTAGTTCTCTATAAAATTAGTAAGTCTTTACTGGGGGGAGGTAAAAATGGGTAATTGGTGTTCAGTAGGCATAGAGATTCAGCTTTACAAGATGCAACAGTTGTACAGTAGTTGCAGAGATCTACTGTACAACAATGTGAGTATAGTTAACTGTATGCTGATACTGTATGTAATACCTTATGCTTAAAAACTGTTAAGATCCTTTTTTAAAAAAAAAGGCAGCAAGCCTCTAGCCAGGCTAAGAAAAAAAGAAGATATAAATTACTGATATCAGAAATGAAAGTGGGGACATCACTACAGACACCATAGACATTAAAAGGATAATAAAGGAATACTATGAACAACTCTATGCCCACAAATTTGATAACCTAGATGAACTGAACCAATTCCTCAGAAGACACAATCTGTCAAAACTCACACAAGAAGAAACAGACAATCTGAATAGGTCTATAGCTATTAAAGAAATTGAATCAGTAATTAATAACCTTCCAAAAAAGAAAGTACCAGGCCCTATGGATTCACTGGTGAACTCCACCAAACATTCAAGGAAGAAATTATACCAATTCTCTACACTCTCCCAGAAGACCAAAGCAGAGGGAATACTCCTAACTCATTCTATGAGGCCAGGATTATTCTAATATCCAAACCAGACAAAGATATCGCACAAAAAGAAAACTAGACCAATCTATCTCATGAACATAGATGCAAAAATCCTCAACAGCTATCAGTAATCTGAATCAAACAATGTGTAAAAAGAATTATAAGCCACAACAAAGTGGAATTTCTTCCAGGTATGCAAGGCTGATTCAACATTTAAAAATTAATTAATGTAATCCATCACCATCAACAGGCTGAAAAAGGAAAAGGCTACTGCAATGGACTAGGTAAAAGTTCGTGAGCACATGTATTAGAACACAACTGTAAGTAGTTATCCATTCATTCACACCATGTGCCAACACCTGGGACATAATAGAAAATAAGACAAAATTCATGCTGTCATACATAGATAGAGCCTACAATCTATCAGAGAGACAGACAGTGAACAAGTCCCTATTGCAGGAACTACACCTAGACCAGAGAGAAGTGGCAAGCTGATGATGATGAAGTTTTTTTGTTGGTTTTTTTTTCCATACGCGGACCTCTCACTATTGTGGCCTCTCCCGTTGTGGAGCACAGGCTCTGGACGCGCAGGCTCAGCAGCCACGGCTCACGGGCCCAGCCGCTCTGCAGCATGTGGGATCTTCCCAGACCGGGGCACGAACCCGTGTCCCCTGCATCAGCAGGCGGACTCTCAACCACTGCGCCACCAGGGAAGCCCAATGATGAAGTTTTAACTAGGTTAAAAAACAGGGAGGGGCTATGACTGAGGGGAATATTACAAGTAGGATACACAAAGGTCCTAAAGCAAAAGAAAAAGCACAGTATATCAGAAGTACTGAAAGGATCCAGGTTTAATATCACATAAACAATAGAAGAGGATTACATTACAGTTGTAGTTTTGCTGGTCATCAGGTAAAAATAAAGATACAAGAAGGCAAAGAAAAACACTCAGCCTCCTTACCTTCGTAAGCCTCCCACACTCCCCGCCAGCATCAGCACCATGCTCAGGAAGGCCCTGCTCCTCTCTGCCTGGTTTGCCCTGGCTGTGACTTACCCCACACTACTCCCAGAATTCATCACTGACCTACAGTCAGTCAACCACTGTCCTACTACACTTGACCAGTGACCAAGATACAGAAACAACCATTGACTTGTATTTGGAGAACACACAGACTTTCGCATTACCTACTAATGTAGAATTAAACACCTTCAACTCTGAGGAAGAAGTCACTAAGGCCAGAGTTGATAATGAGTCACTTCACACAGAAAACTTATGGAGTAAAGATTATGAAGATGTCACTGCTGGTTATTCCAAAGAGCCCGTGACTGAAGCACCAGATGAGCCCAGCATCTTCATGGGAAGCAACGAGTCCAGCTCACTATTTTTGTTTTTTTGTTAGAAAATGAAGCAGTTCTCATTAGCTGTGACCATCACTCTGCTAACTACAACTTTCTAAAAAGATTCTGAGCCTCTGAACAAGCCTACCATTCCATTATAGGTGCTTGAATAATTGCAAAGACTGAGACATAGGATGTACCCACTTGAGGAAAGAGTGGCAGAAATTGTACACAGACAGAAAAGGGACATCTCGTAATCTCTTCACCATGTCCCGTTTAATGTGGGCCCAATAAATGTTCGTTTGAATTGAAAAAAAAAAGTTATGGGTGCCTACAAAGGAGTACCTTAGGTGATGACCTATGACATCCAGGGTAAACAGACTGAAGAGCTGATATCCTTTTTACAGATAATGAAAAAAATAAAGATGGCAGGAACTGCCAAGAGTTACAGGATTTGAAGGAAAAACTCTGAAGTGTACAATCTTTTTCTAGCTGTGCTCCAGATTCAATCCTTCTACTCTTTAAGGAGAAATCCAGAAGTTGAAACAAAGTATCTTTTAAAATTAAGCACTTAAAATTTAATACACACACACAAAAATTCAATACACAGTAACCCTGATAAATAGATAAATGTTATCCAGAAAAGATAAGTTTCTGAAATGTATGTAATATCAAAACTTAATTTTGCCTTTTCAGCTATGATTTTTAACCAATATTTAGTATATCTATTTAATAATGGCCATTTGAACTATTTATATTCAGCCTTTAAACACTTTCTGAAATTTCTTCAATGACTTGTATCACTTAATACAAAATTAATTATGTTTCTAACTGTAAGTTTAGTATCTTATAAAGGAATTACTTACAGGGACATTAAGTGCATACTGTAGTCCTTGAGGAAGTCTTTCATGTGTCTCCATCTGCTCTTCATCATTTTTCACTGTCTCCTCATGGACCATGAGTTCATCATGTGATATCATATCCTGTTGTCTCATTTCACTTTCTTGTAACACTTCATCTGCAGCAAGGATCTCCTGGTGAGGCATACTCCGATCTTGAAGAACTGACTCCTGCAGCTCTCCAGACACAGTAGACTGGCCAGACACTCCACCCATTCCAACCATTGCCCTGGAAGACTGCATTTCGTCTATGCCGCCACATTTAAGAAATAATCCTTCCAGTTTGTCGTCAATGTTCATGCTTAAGTATAAATGCCTAGAAAGACCAAGTTTGGCAACAAAGCATAATAAATTAGTTTTATATGTCTACCTGAATTTTTTAAATTTCAAATTATGAAAGGTACACACTTTAATAAAAATGTTTTATTCATATAATTCAATATTGCCTCCAATTTAAAAATTACCACGATAAATTTCCAAAGGCTGGTAGAGTAAAACACAAATTTTTGTTTTTGACATTAAGACACAAAATCCTAATCTATTTCATTATGAAAAATGAGCATGACATAAAGCAAATTGGGGGAAAGTATTCGTAACACCAGAAAGATCCACATCCTTTAATATACTGAAATATTTTAAAAATAAAAAGAAATAACATTAAGAAATAAACTGAGAGAACAGTATCAGGCAAATCATAAAGAAAAATTAGAAATAGTCACTAACTATATAAAATAATATTCACTTACAGTAGTAATTAAAGAAATGAACATTAAAACCATATTTTATCCACCAAACTGATAATAACTCTTAAAAAATACACCTCGGGCTTCCCTGGTGGCGCAGTGGTTGAGAGTCCGCCTACCGATGCAGGGGATACGGGTTCATGCCCCGGACTGGGAGGATCCCACATGCCGCAGAGCGGCTGGGCCCATGAGCCATGGCCGCTGAGCCTGCGCGTCCGGAGCCTGTGCTCCGCAGCGGGAGAGCACAGCAGTGAGAGGCCCATGTACCACCAAAAAAAAAAAAAAAAAAAAAAAAAATACACCTGACGTTGAGGTGGCAGGGGGAAAAAAAAAGACACTCATCTACTGACAGTGGGAGTATATTAGTTCAACTGTTTTCAAAGGTAATTTGGTACCATGTATCAAAAGCCATAAAAATGCACATTTTCTTTGAACTGGTGACTTTACTTTTAGGAACCTATCCTGATGAAATCAGAAGTACATATAAAGATATGCATGGAAAATCACTATAGCAGTACTTCAATAGTGAAAAACTGGAATTACACTGCATATTCAACAAAATGAAACTGGTTAAATTATATTCATACATATGTTTTAAAACTAGACTACAGTAAACTTACTAAAAATCATTGAATCATACACTTAGGATGGGTGAATTTTATTGTATATAAATTATATCTCAATGTTTTTCTTAAAAACAGAATCAGAAAAATGGCTATCCTTGGGTGAAGAGGCTGTTGATAGGAGGTAGGAAAAGGCGCCTGGTCTGGGAACTGACAATGTTTTTCCTGAGTTGAATGCTGATTGCACAGGTGTGCTCACTTTGTAAAATTTTAAGATGTATATCTCTGTGATATGCATACATTTCTGCCAGAATAAATAAATTCAAATTTACTGAATTTATGCTTCAGTAAAAAGTTAAAGTCTGTTGGAATTCAAAAAATATCCATACAGTCAAAAATTATTCTTGAAAAATACTTGAAAAGTTGGGTAAAAAGCCTGATATTAAGGGAAATGTGTGTATAAATATGTGTTTGTACACAGGTTTATTGAAAATGCTAACAATATTAATATTACCACTGGGTGGTGAAATTACCAGGCTTTTTTCATATTTACATTTATCTCTAATTTGAAAACTTTCTATAATAAAATTTTATTCTTTCAAATGCTTTTAAATTTGTTAAAATGGAAAAAGCAGTATTTTCATTACTAATATATTCTTAAATAGTTGCACATGATTAAATAAATTTAAGAGGTCATGATAAGAACTAGACACTATTAAATAATTACATTATCTTATTACATTATCTTATTTTTTCCATTATTATAGAAAAAACAGGCAATATTAAATCTTCTAACTTTCATTGCTGTAAATTCGCACTCCATTGTGTTACTTGAGGAACTAGCATAACAATAATCATGAAATCCAAAGAAACTTCATCTCAAAGAATGTCAGAACATTGGTACTATTTGTTTTTTATCAGATTGTGCAAAATAAACACACACACTCCCCCAACATGATGGGACCACAATTAGTAAATGCATTAACTATGTTTCAGTTTAGTCACCTCTTTCCCAAATCAATCAGGTAGTAATGGTTACTACTTTGATCATAGCTTTCAGAGGTAAAATAAATGATCAGTTAAATTCAAATACACTACTGAAATTTAAATACTCTTTCATTTACTAAGGTTATCATCTAGGGAGAAAACTTTACTTAAATGTACAGCTCAAAAAACAGCTCATATAAACAGCAAAGTAAATAAAAATATAATTCATACTTGCTAACTTTGTCTTCCCTGGTACCAGGTAGTATGGTTAAGTCCAGAATACATATGGGACAAAGGAACAAGAATCTAATTTCTCTTTCCAAAATCTTTAAGTAGTCTAAAGGACAAACATTTAAAACATATCACCAAATAACTGTCCTCTTCAAATATTCTATTTATCACATTTCTAGAGAATAAACGATCCCACAACTAAGTGAAATTTAAGTCTCTTAGGGTTAAAATTTGCTTATTTCTTTGGAAATCCTTACCAAATCAATTATATTCTTCTAATCTGTTTATTGTTTTCCTAAAGGATTTGGAAAGCCCCCAACTTAAAAGGGACGTATATATACACAAAGCCACCCTTTATCGCTGTGACATCTGCTATTGCCACATACATCATTATTAAAAAAAAAAAAACAACCCACACCCTTGGGAGTTTTTAAAGAATACGGGAGAAGTAAAAGAAGTAGTTATTAAAAGAAGACATTAATAAAAGACATTAGACAAACTGACCTAGGACAGAACTTTTTTTAAAAAATTAGCTGAAGTTGAAACTGGCTTACTAACCCAATGCAAGGTCTATATTTCCCTAAAGTAGTGGTCCTCATCTCCAATGTTTTTTGTCATGCACCTCATCAATTTTTTAAAATTTATCATATCCTAATACATGTATACTATTTAAAACTATACCTATAATACTGTGTTAATATGTAATATGCCTATTAAAATAAACATAAAAACATAATTTTTTTTTAACTAACCTTATCTCTAACATCAGGGTGAAACAGTAAGTACTGAGGAAGTCAAAGTACTTTGGAGAGAGAGAATATCTGGGGGGAAAAACGCAGGTTTGCAAAAAAGTGCCAGAATGAGGGATTTGGAACAGGAAGATACCACACCTCAATATACAGGTAGTAAATAAAACAGGAAGTGGAAATACTGTTAATGAAGGCAAACTTGACCTCCTCAAAAATTTTCTTGAAAACAGGCCATATATACAGAAAAAGGAATTGCTCTTCGTTACATATGGTTTCTTATTCCTATGACCCCAAATTAAGCCATATATTTCAAATTACTGGCTAGCCTAAAAACTGTTCTTGAGACAATTTCCCTTAAATACCAGAAAATACAAAGATTTCAACACAGATTTCAATATCAATGAACACTGCTTTGACAAGGTTTTAAAGTTAGTTTTGGAAAATCTGCCAGAATGAAAACTGTATGTACCACTGAGCCAGCAACCTCACTGCCAGGAGTATATACAATCCTATGTATGTGCTTAGTCATAAAAATTAACCAAAGATGTATGTACAAGGATGTCTGGTGCGACCTTATAATGGAAAAAGACTGGAAACAACCTAAGCATCCAGTAATAGAAGACTTGTTAAATTAATTATGGTTCAACCATACACTGGAATACACACAGTCATTAAAGTGAATGAGGTAGTTATATGTGCTGGGTAAAAAGTTTTCCAAGATATATTAAGTGGGAAAAAAAAATCAAGAAGAAGATACATAGACAAAAAAGTAAGCCCCACTTGTATCACACACCTCAACCAGCGTCTGGGCAGAGTAAGCTGGACAGGAAATAAACAAGGCTCTCGAACAAAAAAAGTTAATTTCACTAAGCCCATGGTAAATGGGAGAAGGACAAAGCTACCCTAAGAAAAATGATAAAGAAAAGTATGTTTTTTATTGTCCTTGAAGCTCTCTTATATGCACTTACTATCTTTAACTTTCCCCCTTGTAACTCCTACATGATCTATGTCAAAGCTCTTATGTGCTTCTCTGCACATTCAAAAACCCAAATACAGCAAAAGGTCCCATGCTCAAAAGTTAACACAGGCTATTTTCCTTCTCTAATTTCAATATTTTCAGGAAGGATAAGCTGAGTGTAAAGAAAGGAAACTGATGTTATCAATCTGCACTAACATGTGAATATTTAAATGTCTCTTCCTGCTAAACCTTCAAAAAGCCAACTGTTTTTTGACCCAAATGTCTATACAATTAATGGAAATTCAGGTGTCAGGAATATTACACAGGAGAGAGAAAGAAAGAAAGAATGCTTAAGTCATGTCACTTATGTGAAAGGCTGCTCTGGAAGAAAAAACAAAATAAACAACTAATCTGCATTCCCAGGAGCCTCTGTCAAATGGGGAAAAAGCAGGACTAGGTGGAGTAATAAGCAATAAGCCGCCCTGAGCTCCTTGTAAATGACCCATTATTCTCCAACTGAAGGAAGCTTGGGCAGCTGACAAAGAATATAAAACCGCAGAGCTGTTATGATCCAAGACAGGGCGGACAATGATGTTCTAGAACTAATTCAGCTAAAGGTAAGATGGCACTCCTTCTGGAGTTACCCAGAACAGAGACTGCTAAAAACTAGAACTTAGTAAGAGAGGGAGGGAAGGAAGGGGCCCACTTCAGGCCAATTTCTCTGAAAGCCCCCTTTAGCAGATTATTTCAAATGCTGCATTCTTTTCCCCCTTCCAAGTTTTGTTCTTCCCTCATCTCCATCCCTCTGCCAGAGAAGCTAGAAGGTATAGTAAAAGGAATATTGAGGGGACCACATTCAGCTTTCTGCTCCATTCAATTCTCCCTCTCCCACACACACCCCCACCCCCACCTTTCGTACCGAAAAATGTTTGGTTCAGCTGTGTAAAAGTAATCCAAATTGCAGCCGATTAAGAAATCCCTAGTCATTTAAGCCTAATGGCAATGCGGTACTTAAAGAGAATATAAATTATCAGCCATCACTTTCTCCTGCCTTCCAGAAAAGACAGTTGACTCTTCTTGTTGGACCTTCTAATTTAATGCTTCTAATCAACTGTGTGCAAGCAATTAGAAACTATGCTTTATAGATCTGTATAAGTTGAAATAGAGTAAATAAGCTTTGAGTCAGGGCTTTTTCATATTTTCAGAGGACAAAGTTAACAGAAGCATAATATATGAACAAGTTGGGCATTACTACTCATTTTTTTAATTTTTTTCGGTACGCGGGCCTCTCACTGTTGTGGCCTCTCCCGTTGCGGAGCACAGGCTCCGGACGCGCAGGCTCAGCGGCCATGGCTCACGGGCCCAGCCGCTCTGCGGCATGTGGGATCCTCCCGGACCGGGGCACGAACCTGTGTCCCCTGCATCAGCAGGCGGACTCTCAACCACTGCGCCATCAGGGAAGCCCTACTACTCATTTTTAATCAACTATACAATGCTTACTGTGTTTTTTTATGGGCATTCTATAAATTAAAATGGGAATTCAACTTAAAAATTCTATAAATTATGGGAATTCAACTTAAAAATGCTTACTGAGTTTTTTATGGGAATTCTATGCAATTAATAAGGAAAATGTCTTTCCAAATTTATTAATAGGTTTGAGTCTATATTATAAAATTCAGAGATTATCATAACCTGGAGAAGAAAGACAACTAACATGTGTTGAGGATCTACCAGATGTAAGACACTATGCTGGGCACACTGATATGTTACTTCACTTAATATTTACAGTAACACTCAAGACAGTAATAGTATATCCCCATTTAACAGACGAAGAAACTGGAGTTTACCCAAAGTCACAAAGCTAGCATGTAAACTGGGATTTGAAAACAGACTTACCTCGTTTAATGCACTTTTTACCATACCGTACTACCTCTGTCTTGAAAAGGCCCTGGACACTAAGAACTCGTTGAACTCATTCTCTTCTCACCCACCCACTCTGAAGCCACCCTTGTCACCACTGCTTGGCTTGGTAAAGCAATCCTTAGTTGGCTACCATCGCATGGCTACCATGGGAGAATTCTGTGTGACACAGAATCCCTTTTCTCCTTCAGCATGCATAGACACCTTCCACAATTCCTAAATTCCACTTCTACCTATTATTCACAGCTCAGTAAATTTCTCCTCGTTCTTTTTTCATGGGTTCACATATACCCCCTTAATTCTTCCATTCTTTCTTCAAACCTTTACCAAGTTACTTTAGGAAAATCTCTCTTTTTCCTTTACTTTCCCATTTTCACTTGGAAATCAAAAAAAAAATAATCCTAAATACGGCTGATAAATGTAGGAGCTATGCTAAAGATATACCTGTATCAAAGAAAAGAGGGCTGTAAGTTTTAAAGTGAAAACAGATTTGAAGGCTTGTGCCATAATCCTCTAATATTCTTGAAAGCACCTACTTTCCCCTTCAGAATGTACATGAATATTGATCTGCCACTTTATCACCTTTAACTGAATCTGCATTCAAGTGTGAAAAAAATATATCTCACTTAAAGATACTGCTTTTCTGTTTTATTTACTGAGTTTGGCTGTAATATTATTTTCCATCAACATTTATTGAATAATGTAAAACTTTAACTAAATGAGTCAAAACAGATTATAGTTGGCAAGCTTAGGAATCTAAACATCATTCTTTTCTATAAAAAGAGTAATTTCCAGCTCAAAGTCTTCTCCCAAATCAATACCCTGCCTTGTATCAGAACCCATTCAACCTATAAAGAAACTTCACTCATAGGCTAAAGAGAAGTACTCAAAGGAACCTGAAACAGATTAAAAAAAAAAAAAAAAAAAGCTAGATTTCACAAATTACTTCTGATTCAAAGTATTTTCAACAAACTCCTTGCTGTCTGGAGGATGCCAGTTACATTAATTTGGATATTAATATTTCTAACGTATGTAGTCAGTGAGAAATTACACCTTACAACTATTAGCATTAGAAATACAAGTATCAATCAGCCTCAAGATCAAATTGGTATTACAAAGAAACCCATGATCAAAATGGATTTAACAATCTGCCATTTGTCATTCCTCAGAAGTTTTTCTATTGCTTCTCATCCTTCAAAAGTATAGTTTTGATCTAAGCAAAAACTGCTTCATCTCTAATTTAGAAACAAAATCTAGCTCTTATCTAGGGATACTCTACACTCAGAAACCCCTTCAGATACACCTTTGTATAACTACCGTCTTGCATCTATAAAGCATATTTTGTAAACTATGCTCTTTGACTTTTAATTGTTACTATTCAAAACATCCTAATAGGAGTATCATTTACAATAATGGCAACTAGACAAAAAGGCCTTTTTTATTAGTGCTAGCAACAATAAAAGATGTTTAATAAGAGAATTTACAGACTAAGATAAATCACTTTACACAATATGACAACTAAATAAAAACCTGTGATCGTTTTTTAACCACAGAAAAATAATTTATAAATATTTAAGCCAAAGTTAACAGGCATCTCTATATGCCCAATGCCCTGCTCAAATAAAGCAGAATCTAAGCATATTCTCCATTCCAAATACTCATCACCAGTCTTCTAAAACAATGTAACAACAAGAAATTAGTGGTATTTAGAAATGGTAAGACATCAAATTTATGGCAACTGTTTGTTGAGAAACAGCTATATTTTATCTTTAAAAGGAGAGGGAAAGGGAGAAGGTAAAAAAGATCCAAGCAAAACAGAACCCTACATTCTGCTAGATCTAGTTGTTTCATCCATCTCATTTTATGCCAATACCAACAATTCAAACATTTGTATTAAAAATACTTACTCTATTAGGAAACTATAAATTTTCTACAGTTTTGTATAATAAAAGAAACATTAAAAATACTTCTTAAACTTCCCTACACACTAAGCTATTTTTAATATGTACTATGTAATAACCAAGACTCATTTCAAAACAGAAAAGTGTTAACTATTTAAATCAAAATTTTAATTTTTAAACATTGGATAAATGCTCTCACTTCACAATACAAACCCTATCTGTGAAGTACAATAAAACTAAAAATGCGTTCATCGCCTTCAATGCCAAAAACACCGAAAATGTCTTATAATCATTTTCTAATAAAGTTAAATCAATAGGCCTAATATAAATACTTGATACAAGTATACAAAATTTACCAAAACTAACTGTTATCTCAAGTCTCAAAAAAAAAAAGGTACCTAGGTTAATATATGTTGATATTGACATAAAATATGATGGAAAACTGACAACTAATTTCCAACCCTTTAATAAATTCTCTAATAGAAACATACAATATTTGATACTTGTTTCAAAATACAGTATTTACAACAGACCAAGAACCATATAATGTAATTACAATGAAATATTTTTCATCTACAAAAATATAAACTATATAATGTCTTTGGGAATAAGTTGTTCTGATGAGATCTAAACATTTAGAATAATAGATTTTTTAGCGTTAGAAGGAACCAGTTACACATCATTTAGCTTTATGTGTAGCTAAAAAGATCCTCTCACCCAAGCCCCTCATCCTTGCCTTAAGACTCTAAAATGTTAAACAAACCATTTCAACCTAATGGCAGTGAAACAAAATGAGGGATTATCTCAAAAGTCACTTTTAACTTTTAAGACCTTATTCCACCTTATGACATCAAGACAGCAGTATTTAATCAAAGAACCATGATGACTATTCACAAAACTAAAATTGTCTCAGAACTCAAAACAATTTCCAAAGTACTGTCACAGGCCAAGAGTTAATATGTCTTAATATTTAAAACTTATATTTTAATGTTAGTCCAACTAGATAAATGGAAAGTAAATCTGACAAACCCTAATGTGACAGACAACTAGCTATTCCTCCAGATTCTGTTCTCTCCTTCTTGCCCAATAATAAAATATTAAGTAAGACACACAATGACCTAGGTAAGACTCATTTTCCAGCCTCCCATGCAGTTGGTTGTGGTCATGTAACAGTTAAAGCCAATGGGACATAAGTAGAAATGATATACACAACTCTCCTAAAAGGAAAAGAAATGTTCTTCCCTTTTCCCTCTTTCTGTTGGCAGACATGATGGTAACCCTCTTGGACCACAACATAGAATAACTAATACTTAATATAAATGATTATTAAAATATCTACATGACTGCTTCCTTATATTAGCATAGGAAAACATACAATATGTACAAAGGTACAATAACATATGCTTTTTCACATTTAAAAAATTATATGCCAAACACCATTAAATTTGATTAATAGGTCTAATTTTCCCACATATGAAAATAGTTTCCCTGGAAATCCTGGAAAATTTAATGTGGGTATGTATGCGTTTATGACAGGTGAGTGAAAAATGCAATAAACCCTGCTGAAGAAAAGGGTTAAAGAAGGAAAAACCTTCCCACTTAAATTTCACCTAAGATTACATAATAAGCTACACATATTTTCTTGGGCTAAACTTAAAACCCAAAGCTATATCATTACTCATCAATTTTCTCTTAACACTGTTTTCTCAAGAAAAAATATTAAATCCCAAGTTTCTTCCAGATATAAATACTACAACATAAAGAAACTATTATACAAACTTAACATGAAATTCTAGCAGCCAAAAGAAAGGTTTCATATTTGAAAATTTTACTTATTCATGATTATGAAAAATAAGTATTGAAGTTACCTGAGACTAACGTAAAAATGAAGACTTCAAGGAAGGGAATGCTGTAGAGTTGAAAAAGAAATCATGGTTGAGTTTCTACCTTTCATAGGCTTCAGAGACCCTCAATACCACTTCAATCATTTATGCCATCCAATTCCTACAAAAAAAATAAAAATAAAACACAACAAACAAAACACATTACTTACTGAGACAAAAATACTGTACAAATATAACATGGACAAACTGGTATGCATAATGAAGTGAGCACTCTTTGTAAATAGTAAGCTATGCCTGAATAACCAGTGCAATGACTTCTTTTTAAATCTGAAACTGGGAAAATACAATAGTGATAAGTAGTAACTGTGAAATAACCCTGGCCTTGTAAAGAACAATTTGCCTAGATCTGGAGTGTACGACTTCAGAGACATGGGATATTGAAGGAAATTCAGAAGGTTATAGACCTACACGTTTACAAAAGAGAAATCAGTGATTAAAAACTCACTTAATAACACTATTTTTATCTGCTTTGCAAAGGCTATGAAGTGAAGAGAGAAGCAAACACAATTCTAGGCCTTAAAAATAACAAACAGAACTAGTCCTGTATAGAATGTACATGTATTCACAGTAGAAAGGATTACAGTTGTAAAATCATACTAAATACCTACAGAAATATGATCACCAAGGTCATCTTTGACTAGAAAAGCTGACAAAAATGGGAATAATCATAGGGAGACTATGTTCCATACCCCCAAAAATTAAAGTGAAAAACATAAGCTATGCACAAGAAGAAAATTTCCTGTCAGTGAATATTTCTGAACCCAGTAACAGACTAAAGAGTTTATGGAGTTTCCTACCATAGAGGTTTTCAAAAATACTACATTCCTACCTATCAAGAATAATTTGTATTTACTCCTCCACAGAAAGCTTGGAGACCAGATGATATGACACACCTTACGATTTTATATCAGTTTTTATAGTGGTGCAAAGGCAATAAGAATAGTCTTTCTCACCTAAAACATACCAGTAATAAGTCCATCTTTGTACTTCAGAAAGTATAATACATTCACTTTTTAAAACATTTCAACACTGTATCCATATTTTTTTAAAGTTTAAATTCTGATGGAACTATTTACCCCTCAGTATCCTTTCATTTCAGAATTTTCCTGCATATTCACGCATGTCTACTTTTGCAGATGAACTCTTGCTCAAAAAAAACATTTTTTTTCACTAGGATTGTATCATATATAAATAAATAGCAAAATGACAACAGTAACAATAACCTGGGCAGGCAGGGAGGGAGTCACAATCTGAAATTACTCCAATATGTTATCTAAAATGCCCAGTTTTCAACAACAAATTATAAGGTGTACCAAAAAAAAGAACGAAAGAAAGAAAAGAAAAATGTGACCCACATTAATGAAAAATAGCAATCACAACAAACAGTTTCTGAGCATCCCCAGATGTTGGTTTAAGCAAAGATTTCAAAACATCTATTATAGACATGTTAAAAAAGAACCCATCTTTAACTTTTTTTAATTATGAAAACAATCAACAGATAAGAAATTCTCAATAAGGGTACAGAATTTATGTAAAAGAACCACATGGAAATTCTGAAGTTGAAAAGTATAATAACAAAAACAAAAAATCTACTACAGGATTCAAGATGGCAGAAGAAAATAGATGACCTTGAAGATATATCAGTAGAAACTATCCAATCTGAAGAACCGTGAGGAAAAAAAATTGAAGAAAACTGAACAGAGCCTCAGAGAACAACTTATCAACATTTCTGGAGTTCCAGAGGAGAGAAGGGGCAGGGAAAATAATTTTTTTTAATAAAACACCACCAGAAAATTTTCCAAATTTGATTTTTTAGAAGAAATCAAATCTATGAGTCTTAGAAGTTCAATGAATCTCATGGAGAATAATTACAAAGAGACACACCTAGACACATCATAGCCAAACTGTTAAAAACAAACACAAGGAGAAAATCATGCAAGCATAAAGAGAAAAATTACTCAGCATGTGCAGGGAACCACAATATGATTAACAGCTGACTTTCAATCAGAAACAACAGAGGCCAGAAGACAGTGGGATCACATTCTCAAAGTGCTGAAAGAAAAAACCTGTCAAGCAAGAAGGCAGCAAAACTACCCTTCAAAAATGAAGGCATAATAAACATAGTCTCAGATGAACAAAGACTGAGAGAATTTTTTGCAGACCTGTCATACAAGAAATACTAAGGGAAGTCCATCAAGTTGAAAGGAAATGACACCAGACTTAAATACACAGGAAGAAAAGAACACCAGAAATGGTAAATATGTGGGTTAAACTAAAAAACTCTATAAAATACATTTTTTTCATTTCTTCTCTTAACATCTTTAAAAAATATAAGAATCTATAAAGCAATGGTTACAACACTGTATTGCTGGGTTTGTAGCATATATGAATGTTATATATATATATATATGTATTTATATATAAGTTGTGGCACAATAGAGGAAGGAGAAAATGGAGCTCTACTGGAGCAAAGTTCCTGATACTGACTTAGTGTTAATATTAAGCAAACTGTTAAAATGTATAATGTAAACACCATAGTAATCACAAAGAAAATATCTTAAATTATATTTAGAAAAGACATCAATAGAGTAATTAATATGGCACACTAAAAAACATTTAACACAAAAGAAGGCAGCAAAGGAAGCACAGAGAAACAAAAACCATAAGAGACATATATAAAACAAATGGCAAAATGGCAAATGTAAATCCAACCATGTCCATAATTAAATATGAATGTCTAAACAGCCCAATAGAAAGGCAGAGACTGCCAGATTGGACAAAAACAAGATTCAACTATGTGCTGTCAACAAGAGACACACTTTACAGCTTCCCTGGTGGCGCAGTGGTTGACAGTCTGCCTGCCAATGCAGGGGACATGGGTTCGTGCCCCGGTCTGGGAAGATCCCACGTGCCGCGGAGTGGCTGGGCCCATGAGCCATGGCCGCTGAGCCTGTGCATCCGGAGCCTGTGCTCCGCAACGGGAGAGGCCACAACAGTGAGAGGCCCGCGTACCGCAAAAAAAACAAAAACGAAAAAGGGACACACTTTAAATTCAAGACAAAGTAAAAAGATGCGGAACAAGGATATATATACTATGGAAAGAGTAACCATAAGACAGATGGCACGGTTATATTAGTATTAGACAAAACAGACTTTAAGACAAATATTACTGGAGATGAAGAAAGATATTTCAAAATGACAGTCAATAAATTAGGAAAATATTATAATAATTATAAACCCTAAAATAATGAAGAGTCCTAAAAAAATAAAACAACTAACATTATTAAAAAGAAAAATAGAAAATTCAACAATTAGCATTGGAGATTTCAATACCCCACTCTAAATAATTGACAGAATAACTATACAGCAAATTAACAAACATATAGAAAACCTGAACCACACTCTCAACCAACTATACCTAGTTGGCATATAGAAAACTCCAGCAAACAACAGAATACATACTGTTGTCAGGTACACACTCTCCAGCACAGACCAAATGCTAGGCCATTAAACAAGTCTCATAAATGTAAAAGGACTGAAGTCATACAAAGTATGTTCTCCAACCATAACACAATTAAAGTAGATATCAACTAAGTTAGAAACTGGAAAATTCTCAAGTGTTTGGAAATTAAACTTCACAATTTTGAATAACATATGGGTCAAAAAAGAAATTAAAAGAAAAGAGATGTTAGAGAATATTTTTAACTGAATGAAAACAAACACATCAAAATCAATGGGATGCAGCTCGAGCAGTATTTTAAATATAACTTTAAGTATACTGAAAAAAAGAGGAGTCTCAAATCAATGACATGAGCCTCCACTTTAATAAATCAGAAAAGGAGTAAACTAGGGGACTTCCCTGGTGGTCCAGCGGTAAAGAATCCACCTTCCAATATAGGGGACGTGGGTTCAATCCCTGGTCAGGGGAACTAGGTTCCCACATGCTGCAGGGCAGCTAAGCCCGTGTGCAACAACTACTGAGCTCGCACACCTCAACTGGAAAGCCTGCATGCAGCAAACTACAAAGCCCACACACTCCGGAGCCCACACGCCACAACTACAGAGCTCACATGTCCTGGAGCCTGCGTGCTACAACTAGAGAAGAGAAAAAACCTGCACACCACAACTAGAGAGAAGCCCGCACACCCCAAGGAAAGATCCCGCACGCCTCAACGAAGATCCCACATGCTGCAACTAAGACTCAACGCAGCCATAAATAATCAATTAATTAATTAAAATATTTTTTAAAAGAAAAAGAGCAAACTAAACCCTAAAGCAAGCTGAAAAATATATTGAAAATTTAGAGCAAAAATTAATAAAATACAAAACAGGTAGAGAATAACTTGTTTTTTTAAAAAAGATCCGAAAAATTTACAAACTTTTAGGAAGACTAACCACAACAAAGAGAAAAAACACAAATTACCAAAATTAGGAATGAAAGAAGGGATATTACCACTGACCTCACAAAAGTTAAAAGAATTATACGGGAAGGAATATTATAAACAGATATATGCCAACAAATTAAACAACTTTTATGAAATTCCTAAAAAGACATATATTACTGACACATAAACTAATTAATGAGGAAACAGAAAAATCTGAACATAACAAACTGAGTTAGTATTTAAAATCTTCCCACAAAGACATGGCCTCACTGATGAATTCCATCAAATATTTAAGGGGGCAATACCAATCCTTCACAAACTCCTTCACAAAACAGAGGAAGAGGGTACATTTTGCAACTCAATCTATAAAGCTAGAGTTTCTTTGATATAAAGACATGACATGAAAACTATACTCCAATGCCTCTCATAAACATAGATACAATATCCTTACAAAATATTAGTAAACTGAATCTAGCAACAGATTAAAAAAAGGCATATATATACACCAAGACCAAGTAATATTTACCCCATGAAGGCAATGGTGGTTTAACATCTGAAGATCAATTAATGTAATACACCATATTAAGAGACTAAAGGACAAAAACCACATGGTTATCTCAATAAAGAAGAATTTGAAAAAATTCAACACTTACTCATGATAAAAAAATCTCAACAAACTAAGACTAGAAGAGAACTTCCTCAAACTGATAAAAGGTATCTACAAAAAAAAAAAAAAAACACTAAAAACTAACATCATGCTTACTGGTTAAACACTGAATGCTTTCCTCCTAAAAATCAGGATGTCCATTTTCACCACTTCTATTCAAGATTGTACTAAAGGTTCTAGCTAGTAAAATAGAGCAGGCAAAATCAATCAATCAACCAACCAAGCAATCAATCGATCAAGTAATGGCATCCAGATTAGAAAAGACGAAATAAAACTGTCTTCACTCTCTAGCGACGTGATCGTGTATGTAGAAATTTCCCAATGAATCCACAAAAAAGCTACGAGAACAAATAAACAAGTTCAGCAAGGCCACCGCCACTGAGAATTGATAAACAAGTTCAGCAAGGGCACAAGATATTAGATCAATAAAGAAAAATCAATTATATTTCTATAGTGAAATGACAGCTTTATATCACATCTTCCGTATTACAAATTTGAGCTGAGGGCTTCCCTAGTGGCGCAGTGGTTAAGAATCCACCTGCCAATACAGGGGACACGGGTTCGAGCCCTGGTCCGGAAGATCCCACATGCCATAGAGCAACTAAGCCTGTGTGACACAACTATCAAGCTTGCGCTCTAGAGCCCGCGAGCCACAATTACTGAAGCCCGTGCACCTAGAGCCCATGCTCCACAAGAGAAGCCACCGCAATGAGAAGCCCGCGCACCACAAAGAAGAGTAGCCCCCACTCACCGCAACTAGAGAATGCCCGTACACAGCAACAAAGACCCAATGCGGCCAAAAATAAATAAATAAAATAGATACATCATTAAAGAAATTAAAAATGTTAAAAAAATCTGAATTGATTCGAATTTTCTGTCCTATCCCTCAGTAGAGTTTTAAAATTTTTTTCAAGTAGATTTCTCCCAGGTATTTTATCTTTTTAGTTGTTACTGTGAATGTATACATCTTCTTCCTTTATTAGCCCTAATTCTACTATTTGTATTAAAAAATCATTTATGTATAACTGATTTTATAAGCAGTTCCTTTACTGAATTCTCAGTACAAAAAACAAGCAGGCAGATGAACTGAACTGATTTCAGGAACAGATCCCCCCCCATGCAAAAAGAAAAAACCATGGAAATTCAGTATACGATAAATGTGGCATTTCAAATATGTAGAAAAGAAATGCATCATTCAATAACGGGAATGAGGACAAAGGGTAAGCCATCTGGAAAAAAGTAAAGCTGATCTCTACATTTATTGCTTATACCGAATATATTCAATATAAATCAAGATTTTAAACAATTTAAACCATAAAAAGTAATAGAAAATCCATATAACTTTTCAAGTTCACTGAATATAAAACTACCAAGCTAAAACTACCAATCATAAGAAACATAACTAATTTTGTCACTTAGAAAAAAACAATGCCAAACCATGACAAGCCAACAATTCATGTCATTCAGAGATGTTATAATGTGGAGGGGAAAACGAGTCCTACAATCAGTGGGGGAGACCTTTTATTTTAAACCTTACACAGGAAACCCTACCCCCACCCCAGCCCTGAAGAAAAAGATCTCTAAATTCAATCATACAAAATTAAAACGTCAACAAGGCAAAAATAAAATCAAAAGATAAGCAAAAACTGAGTAAAAACCATCTGCCTAACGCATGACCAAACAGATCACTGAAAATATATATATGCCCAATAATAATGGGGAAAAAAATGCTCAAACTCACAATGAAATTTTGAAAAGCAATACTAAACAACAAAAAACTGACAAATACTACAAGCTAACAGTAGCTAGTATTATCAAAGAGATAAAGAGATTCCCATTTTCCCAGACTACTGATGTTGGGGCAATCTTTTTAGTTGGGCAATTCAACCACCAAATTACTAAATGTACACACTTTTTGACCCAACAATTTTTCCTTTAGGAATTTATACTACAAATATATTTTTAAATATGTGCAAAGATGTATCCAAGAATATTCACCATATTCCCATTTATTACTGCAAAAAAACTTAACCTAAATATCCATAAATAGGAAGCTAGTTAAAATAATTATGGTACATCCAAATATAGGAATACTACACAGAATGAAATAAGAGGAATGATATGCAAAGATACAGAAGCTAACAACAAAAAAGACATGCTGATAATAAACATGTACGGTGTGATCTCATTTTTATAAAAGTTATGTAAATACAGGTATACATATAAATTTCTGCATATATATGGAAAATGTCTGTAATGATACACACACACACACACAAATGTTAACAGTAAATGGGAATAAGAAAAGACTTTTTTAAATTTTTTACATTATAACATTCTCTGCTGCATAAGTGTATATTCCTCTTATAACAAACCTGGGTAAGAAGTGAGAAGTGTTAAACGAAATCTTAAAATATGGCCACTAAAACTGCTAATATTTTCACACCTTCGCTTTAAAAGAATTCTCAAAACAAATAAAATTTATGAGAATCTTTGAATTTTTATGATCATTAATAATGACATGAGAATATGTGCCATTGACAAACATGTAAATACCCTGAAAACTGTGAAATACTTAATTTTCTTTCACTTTGTTTGAAAGATAAAAGCAAGGTCTAATATATGTACCAACATAGCCCAACAAGACAGGAGAGGATCATGGTTCTTCCTAAAATAAGGGAACCTGAGCCTAAAAAAGAGAAATGCAAGTAATCTTGTTAAGTGAGAAAAGATAATGGCCTTCATACAGAACTAATAACATTAATTCTTTCCAATGTACAGATGTTCATATCTGTATATAGCGATATCATGCTATGTATATGTAATATTCACGCTATATATAAACAAGTATAAAAGAAAAAGGGAATGTCCAGTAAATGCAGAGTACTACCCAACAGCTATGATATGTGTGTTCATGTTCAAGTATATGGGCATCTATCACAGGTAAAAATTAGAGGGTGAATAAAACAGGGTTGGATTACCTCTACAAAATAGGTCAGGCAAATGCCCATCCCGCCAGATCACTTGGCCGAATTTCCAAGCTGTTGATTCCTCCCTCTATCCTATAAAAGTACAAAAATACAGGTTATGTCCCCCCAAAAATCAGGATTAGACATATTCTTAAAGTCAGGTAAAATAGGTATATCAAAATGTGCTAAATCTGACAAAATTCTTTCCATGGTAGATATTATTGGATTAAATAAAATTACTTCACTTAGAACACTTAGTTCAACTGTAATGACCCATCAGTGCTGAATGATATCATGAAGAAAAGAAATGACCCAGACACTAACTGGACTTTTCAAATTTAACTTCTAGCTGAGGATTAGGATTTCTTTAAAATCAGGGTAATAAACTAGAATTATCATAAACAACTTAAAACAGGAGGAAGGCACAAAATGTATTTCACTAAAATCATATGTTGATGTCCTCAATTACTCAAATAGTACTAGTTCCTGTTAAAATCCCAAAGTAACATTTCCCTGAGCTCAAAGTCTAATTATATTAAGAATATAGTTTTTGAAAATACAAAAATGTTTAAAATTTTCAAGGCAAAGATATTTAATAATGTTAAAATGGTCCATAAATATTTTTTAATGTCCATAATCAATCTTTTAACAGAGACTAATACAGAAAATTAACACTCCATGTTGGTATTGCATTGATATCAGACATATATAATTTTCTTCCTGCAACTGGGATATGTTTTCCTGGTATATGAAATGGAGGTAATGAGGACTGAAAGCTGAAATTTTATTAGAAACAAAGAATAGGCCAAATATAACTTTTATTCAGAAATAAAAAAGCATTTTATATAATAGCCTAAACACATTTTTAGGACTCAATAAATACCCTGCAAATAAATAAGCTATAAATATAACAGCAGGAAAATTAAAGAAACTCTAAATCTTCAGAAAATAACCAAGTATATTAATTCTAACCTGTGTTTACACAATTTTATCAAGGGATTACAAACATTACAGCATTTCTGATAATTCAGCATTTTCTAGTCCTTAGCCAATCAGTAGCTTTGTTGCTAAACTAGTTATAAACAAAAAATCTATTTAAAATAATTTATTTCTACTAAGCTCTTAATTGCCTGCCTCAAAGTTTTGTTTCCAAGCATTCAAAAGAGCATATATGCCATTCCTCTCAATTACTTAAAACTACTTTTAAATATATTTTTTCTACAGTGTTAGTACCAAAAAGATAATAAAAGCCGTAAAACTATATTATTGTGGTAGACACAAAAACAGGTAAAGTAAAATAAAACTGTATCTGCACTACACTGCTATCACCGTTCTACATTATTTACTGTATTCAACTTTTAGAATTTCTAACACAGTTCACAGGAATAGAGTAAAGTTGAACAGAAAAGACATGGTAAAGTCTATATATGGGAAATAAAAATGTCTTTAGACTTAGCAACTTTGGTATTACATTATGAGTCTTTTAAAGTTGACTGGATTTATCTAGTCCACAATCAAAACATTATTACTTACATCATCACATAATAATAGTAACATATACAGCTGGACAAACGTTTTTGAAATGTTAATATTCTGTTGAAAACATTTTCACAAAAAGCCTACTCACCTTGCATCACTTTTTATTGAAAGCTCTAAATTAAGGCTGTCACACATCAAAGACTATAACTAGGTATGTTAAAAGAGAAGGAAACAAAAATAGTGAAGAAGGAAAAAGCAGCATGCCTCACTCCCACATACACACATCCCCCAAATGTGCAAAATAATATAACCTGAAAGTCCAAATCTATAAACAGAAATTTTGGAATGTCTTTCCCATCACAACCTTTCCTCTACCATGGAAACCCACAATTCCCCCTAACTCACCTGCCACATAGTCTCTCTCTGTCTCTGGAAACCTAATTCATTTAGCATCATCTACCAATTTCACTTATCCTTCCAAGTCTCTGTCCCTCCTTCTCCTCTACCACCCCTCTCCACCAAAAATGGGGAAAAGAAAAGAATCTACCAGGCTGGAAACTAAGACCCTGTAAGTATAAAAAGAAAGGTATAAAGTTACTTGGGCAACCACCCAATGATCAGCTAAGATCTTCCTCTTTCCCTGCCCCACCTCCCCTACTTTAGGAGTAACTGAATATTCCTGCTTAGCAATTCCTCTAATTTAAGATTTTGCTGGCTAATTATTCCCTGATTATAATCACTTGTGCAGGGGCTTCCCTGGTGGCACAGTGGTTAAGAATCCGCCTGCCAATGCAGGGGACACAGGTTCGAGCCCTGGTCCGGGAAGATCCCACATGCCGCCGAGAAACTAAGCTCGTGCGCCACAACCACTGAGCCTGCGCTCTAGAGCCTGTGAGCCACAACTACTGAAGCCCATGCGCCTAGAGCCCGTGCTCTGCAACAAGACAAGCAACCACAATGAGAAGCCCACACACCGCAACGAAGAGTAGCCCCTGCTCACCGCAACTAGAGAAAGCCCACGCACAACAACGAAGACGCAACGCAGCCAAAAATAAATAAATAAAATAAATAAATTTATTTAAAAATAATAATAATAACCACTTGTGCAGGTATAATAATCAAATTAAGACAAAGTACATATTAAGGAAAACAAATGAAATATTTTTCAGGGACCGTTAGCTACTACCTGTCCATTATTTAGTTCTGATAGACTGGCAGGATTTCTATGTATTTACCAGCAGGTGGTCTGATCAATTATTCAGGCCAACATTTTTGTCATTAACTGAATCAACATTTTTGATCAACTGATATGTATATGCAACACTACCTAAGATTCCTAAGACATGCATAAAATATCATGGTCTCTGCCCAAAGGAGTTCATAATCTAGCAAGAATGGAAAACACAAGAAATAATGTTAGTTTTGATAATATAATGTGTTAAGCGCTATAACTGAAGTTTAAGCAATTTATCATAGGAAAATCAAAGCAGGGATCAATTAATTCTCCCTCTGTTACCTTTCCAAAAGAAAAGGAAGAAGTGACCTTTTAATGTTGGCTCCACATTTAAGAATAAAATGAATAACACATGCTTTGGACTTTGCTCAGTAGTGTTCCTAGGTCTTTGCAGATATTAACTAACTTAATACAAAAAACAAACTTATGAGGTTGGTGCTAATATTATTCACATTTCACAGAAGAAAAAACTGAAGGGTTAAGTAACTCACCAAAGGTTATAAAATTAGTAAGTGGCAGAACCAAAGTCTTTATAATGGTTTAGCAGGCTCTCCACAATCTACTGTGCTATCACCTCCTCCTCCTCATCACTACCATGGCTTTAAGAATCTGAGAGGAAAAATGCTTCAAGTCCTTTAGCATCTTTTAACTAGATCGTATCTGAAAGTAATTACATAAGTTCTACTTTTACATTAGTTTTACTTTTGTCATTTAATAATGCTTTCTGAACAATGTTTTTTTTAAAAAAAAAAAAAAAGGTAAAGGAAAAAAGTTTGTTCCAGGCAAGAGATTTCTATGAATATGTTTAGAATTTCTACACAGTAACAAAGTAGACATATGTGTTCTTTTAATTTACACTACCTGCTGTGACAATTAAAGTTGTTAGAACTCAGTGTATTTTTCATGACCAGATCTATCCTAAGGAGGAATGAAAGCTCCAAAAATTCAAACCACCCACCCCAGAAACTCCCCTAACCAGGTCTTTCTAGAACAATTTTCCATTTCTACCTTCACCAAAAATTAAGCCAAAATCTTAAAAATTTTACAACCAATGTAGTTAACCCACTCGGTTAAGAAAGAAAATCCTACAAAGGGGTAATCAAATAAATTCTTAAAAATGTTGGCCGTGGGCTTCCCTGGTGGCACAGTGGTTGGGAGTCTGCCTGCTGGTGCGGGGGACGTGGGTTCGATCCCTGGTCTGGGGGTATCCCACATGCCGCAGATCGACTGAGCCTGTGCACCACAGCTGCTGAGCCTGCGCTCTGGAGCCGCAAACCGCGGCTGCTAGGCCCACATGCCACAACTAATGAAGCCCGCACACCTACAGCCTGTGCTCTGTGGCAAGGGAGGACATCGCGATCGGGGGCCTGTGGGCCGCAGCGAAGAGTAGCCCCCGCTCGCCGTAACTAGAGAAAGCCCGCGTGCAGCAGCAAAGACCCAACGCAGCCAAAGATAAATAGATAAAATAAAGTTAAAAAATTTTTAAAAACCCTTCACCATTAAAAAAAAAAATATTGGCCAAAGTGAGTAAAATAAAGGCACCAACTGAAAATGTTCACCTGCCCTTGGCCTTTTCAAATCACCTAACCAGTAAACATGTGTCAAATAAGAAACCAACTCCCCACCCACGTTAGAAAACACAACAGTATAAGCATTTTTAGAAAATCCTTAGACTATAAACCACTAAAGAGACAAATCTAACCTTTAAATCCAAGCCACCTGTTGAGGAAAGACACCTTCCAAAAGCTAACCTTATCACAGAGGGGATGATAAACTATCAAGCATCTATGTAATCCTTCCCCAAATTCACCAACAGAAATTAGTTTTTAAGAATAGTAAATCACTAAACTCAAGGAAAAGCTGCTTTATTTTTACATGAATTTTTACTTGAATACATACCAATTTTGTAAATAATCATAAAATATTTTGCACTATGATGATCAAGATCACTCAGGTCAATTTTCAAATGATCTCCTCAAAAACATTACAAGCATGCTCTGATAAAAGTACTTCACAGTTTACAAAGTGCTTTCAAGTGTCACATTTCACGGGACACCCCCTACACACACAATTACCTAGGCAGGTATTAGTGTTTGCCTCCATTCTATAGATGATGAAACTGAGGTTCCACAGGTTAAGTACCCATGGTTACACAACATCTGTCACGGCAAAGACTTCAACCAGATCCTCTGCCTCCAAATAAATGTCTACTTTAACATAGCACAACCGGAAAGGTCATTCCCAAGTTAAAATATTGATACATTTAATGTTACTCTTAACAATATTCTAAGAATCAAAAATAAATAAATAAACATCTTTGAAGTAAGGATAAGATCAATGAACATAAACTTTGAAATTAAAATGCTATCTACAGTAATAGTTACCATGTAAATAAACAAAAAATTAAATTCATCTGATTTTCATAACACAAAAATTATCCTACTGTAATAATAACTAAGGAAACCCTAGAAAAGAGTATAGGAATACCCATTTGAAAATTAAAGTTTAACTATTTAAATTTTATTTTTAAGTGTCAATTCTTCATGAATAAAAACATGTTAATATATTATTAAAAACCAAAAACAAGAGGGAACTGGAATTATTACTTCTAATATGAAATATAATTACTCTCATTTAAAAACATGTAAATGGTCCATAAAAATCTCATTTTCTGACAATTTTACCTTATTCAATACTAGAGTCAGTCATTCTTATCTTCTCTAAAACACATGCCCAGAAGCACATAAGGCACTAGACACAATGTAGAGGTGTGTCCACACATAAAAGAAATGATTTTTAATCTGATTAGAAATCTAAGATTTGCCCTCAGAGTCAATCTGAGAGTACCTCAAGAAGTGGCTGCAAAGAAGCCCAGTGATTTCTCTGTAACTGCAGTAACTATATTAGTTTGAACAATTCATGTAATATGTGAGATTTTTAAAAAATAGTAGTAGTTGGGACTTCCCTGGCAGTCCAGTGGTTAAGACTCTGTGCTTCCACTGCAGGGGGGCACAGTTCGATCCCTGGTCAGGGAACTAAGATCCTGCATGCCGCATGGGGCAGCCAAATAAACAGTAGTAGTTGATTTAACAAGTTAACTCATCATTTAGAAGCACTAGCTTCTACTAATGTAGAATAGACATTTTCTTATTTGGGCCCAATTTACTCTCAATTAGAAAACTAGGGAATGTAAAAAGCAGGACATTTTATCTTTCCGTTTCAACCTATGAATTAGAAACATATTAAACTGGCTGCATAATACAAGGTTTTCTATATTTGTTTTGAAAAATATTTACTAATATTAAAATACTATTATATATTACTGGAATTATTAAATACCTTAAATACAAATTATCCATAAAATAAACACATCTTTGAAGAAAATACCAGAATTCACAATTTCATTTTAATTAACTATACTACAAAATTCTGTTTACGTGACAGATGCCTAGTAAATTGCATGCATCTATTCCCTGGCACCCTCTTGAACTGGTTATGACTGACCTTCCAAAACCTTCCTAGGGGTCCAATACTGTGGGTTATAATTGAAGCAAACATTGTGCTTAAAAGTTCACAAAGCACATGGCCATAAACCATTATTTTCAAAGCTGAAACAACCCGCTGGGTAGAGATGACGCAGGTTCACAAAAAGTAAGGAATCTGAACTTCCAGCCTAGGTAAGATGGCATAGCTCTCTTTTTCCCTGCCCCTCTTCACTAAACACCATGTTAAACCAGGGGAATAACACCTAAGACAACTGAAAGAAAACTATGAAAACTGATAAGCAGGCAGCTAACCAGTTTGGGACTCCAAGACTACAGAAACAGAAAAGCAGCAGAGTGTTTTAGGTCCCCAGACCCAACAGAAGAAGGCAACCCAGACTGGCATTTCCTAAGGTAGGCCAGACAGTCACACTCCTCCTCCAAACTAAACAGGAGTCCCTCTACAACATCAAGCAAGGGAGATCAACTGGAAGCCCAATCAACAACAAAAACCAGAAAGGGGAAGCAACTCTTGCATCGCCACATGACCTGAAACTCCTGTTTCCCACCTAGAAATACTGAGGCAAGTGGGCAGAACTCAGGGACCCAGCCAGTGCAAACATCTCAGTTTGTGCCAAGACTCTTCCTCTCACCCAGAGACATGGGGACAGGGAAGAATTGGGGGTTTGAGGTGGGTACCAGGAGGAGGATCCTACCACAATCCTCTCCCATTTAGAGACACCCAAAAGCCTGATAGGAGGCCATGTCTTCTATTCTCTCAGGCAGCATCAGTAAGGACCAGTGGGAGCCCCAAGAGGATCAGATAAACCAAGCCAACCACAAAGGCTCTGAAAATTAAACTGCCATTAGAACCAAAGTCATAAAAGTGGGCCAAGACCTGTACACTAAACCTAAACAGGGTGACCACATGCTAAAATAAAAAATGTAAATAGGGACCAGAGCCTCCTAACGTAATATATAACACAGAAAATGACACAAGAAAATCCCAACATGAGTGATAATCAACCAAGGCCAATACAGAGATGAGTCAGATGTTGGAATTATTTGAAAAGGATTTTTTTTTTTTGCGGCATGCAGGCCTCTCACTGTTGTGGCCTCTCCCGCTGTGGAGCACAGGCTCCGGATGCGCAGGCTCAGCGGCCATGGCTCACGGGCCCAGCTGCTCTGCGGCATGTGGGATCTTCCCAGACCGGGGCACGAACCCGTGTCCCCTTCATTGGCAGGCGGATTCTCAACCACTGCGCCACCAGGGAAGCCCTGAAAAGGATTTTAAAGCACCATAATAAAATGTCTCAACAATTAATTATAAGTTCCCCTGAAACACGTGAAAAAAATGGAAAATCTCAGCAAAGAAACAGAAGTTATAAAAAAGAAGCAAAAGAAAATTACAGAACTAAAAAATACTATAACATGAAACTTTAAAACTTGCTGGATAGGCCCAATACAACCATGGAGATAACAGGGAAGAGAATCACCGAATTTGAGACAGAAAAATAGAATTAATCTAATGTGAAAAACAGAGAGAAAAAAGACTGAAAAAACTAACAGAGTCTTAGGAACCTGTGGGCCAATAACAGAAGATCCAACATCCTTATCACTGGAGTCCCAGAAACAGAGGAGAAACAGAGAGGGGCTGAAACAGTATTTAAAGAAAAGATGGCAAAAACCTTCACATGTGTGACAAATACAAACTTACAGATCCAAAAAACTGAGCAAACCCAAAACAGGATAAACCCAAAGAAATTTACACCAGGACACATCATAATTAAATGTTCAAAAATTAAAAACGAAGAAAAAACTTTGAAGGCAGCCAGACAAAAATTACCTATAACGGAACAACAACTGAAATGACACCAGATTTCTCATCTCAACCAAAGAGGCCAAAAAAAGTGGCAGAATATTTTCTGAATGCTAGGAAAAAAAAAAAAAAAAAAGAACTGCCAACCAAGAATTCTATACCCAGTGAAACTATTCTTCAGGAATGTCTTAGTCTATTCAGGCTGCCATAACAAAACACCACAAAATGGATGGCTTACAAACAATAGAAATTTACTTCTCACAGTTCTGGGGGCTGGAAGTCCAAGATTAGGGTGCCAACATGGTCAGGTGAAGGCCCTGTTCCAGACTGCAGACTTTTGTCTGTATTCTTACATGGCAGAAAAGGGGCAAAAGAGCTCCCTCTTTTGTAACAACACTAATCCCATTCATGAGGGCTCTCCCCCATGACCTAACAGCCTCCCAAAGGACGCAACTCCCAATACCACCATATTGGGCATTAGGATTTCAACATTTACATTTTAGGAGAATTCATTCAGACCACAGCAAGGAACAAAGGAGAAATTTTTTAAAGCGTTCTCAAAAGAAGAAAAACTAAAAGACTATGTCACTAGCAACCCTACCCATAGAGACTGGCTGAAGAAAATTTTCCAAACAAGAAAAAGAATAGAGCGGCTTCCCTAGTGGTGCAGTGGTTGAGAGTCTGCATGCCAATGCAGGGGACACAGGTTCAAGCCCTGGTCCGGGAAGATCCCACATGCCATGGAGCAACTAAGCCCGTGCACCGCAACTACTGAGCCCATGCGCCTAGAGCCCATGCTCCACAGCAACAGGAGCTGCCACAATGAGAAGCCCACACACTGCAAGAAAGAGTAGCCCCGCTCGCCGCAACTAGGGAAAGCCCGCGCGCAGCAATGAAGCTCAACGCAGCCAAAAATAAATAATTTTAAACATAAACAAATGTGTAAAAAAAGAAAAAGAATAGAAATACAAGTATACACAACAAGGTATCTTTTCCATCATTAGTTTTCTAGATCATACTTACTGACAGAAACAAAAATTATACTACTACTGATACTTAAAACAATTATATTTAAAAGTCAAGAAGGTAAAAAGGTAAAAGAGAAGTAAAGTTTCCACACTTCAGTTGAGTAGAAAAATACTGATACCAGGAGACTGTTATAAGTCATATATACATTAGGTAATAACTACAACAACCACTACGAAAACTATACAAGACAGACTCAAAACATTATAAATAAACCTTTTACAAATTATGAAAGATAGAATCCTAAAATATGTTCTAGTAATCTGCAGGAAGGCAAGAAAAGAGAAACAAAAAATGAAAACCAGAGAAAATAAAACAAAAAACAAATAATAAAATGGCGATTTAAGTGCTAATATTTATCGATAATTACCTTAAATGCAGATGGTCTAAACAGACGAATCAAGAAAGACTGGCAGAGTAGATTTTTGAAATGCCCCACTATATGCTGCTAACAAGAAATTCAGTAACGTACATCGAAAGTAAAAGAATGGAAAAGCTATGACAACTCTTTTTTTTTCAGCAGAGAAACTGTATTAACACAACCAACCAACAAGGTCAGCTTGATATATATAGAATACACCACCCAACGAAAGCAGAATACATATTTCTTTTCAAGCACCCATGGAACATTCATGAAGACAGATTATATCCTGGGCCATAAAACAAGCCTCAACGAATCTGAAACAACTGAAATAATACAAGAGGTACATTATCTGACAATAATGGACTCAAACTAGAAATCAGTAACAAAGACAACAGGAAAACTTGTGAACACAAAACAGTAAAGAACACTTTTTAAAAGTCCATGGGTCAAAGAGGAAATCTCAAAGAAAAAATTTAAATATATACATAAAAATGAATGAAAATAAAAACACAGCATGTCAAAATATGTGGGATGCAGCTAAACCAGTAGTTAGAAGGAAATTTATAGCACTAAATGCTTACATTAGAAAAGAGGAGGGGCTTCCCTGGTGGTCCAGTGGTAAAGAATCTGCCTTCCAGTGCAGGGGACGTGGGTTCGATCACTGGTTGGGGAACTAAAGATCCCATACCACAGGGCAACTAAAACCTGCTCACCACAACTACTGAGCCAAACTACAGAGGCCACGCGCCCTGGAGCCTGCACGCCACAACTACAGGGTCCACGTGCCCTGGAGCCCACACACCACAACTAGAGAGAGAAAACCCACACACCACAACTTGAGAGAACCTGTGCCGCAACGAAAGATCCCACGCACCTCAACAAAGACCCCATTTGCCACAACTAAGACCCGATGCAGCCAAAAAAAAAAAAAAAAAGAAAATAAACAAAAATCTTAAAAAAAGAAAAGAGGAAAGATCTCAAATCAATAACCTAATTACTTACCACAAGAAACTTTGAAAAAAAAAAGCAAACTATAAACCCAAAGCAAGCAGAACAGAAACAATGAAGAGCAGAAATCAATGAAATTAAAAATAGGAAAACAGAGAAAATCAATGAAGCAAAAATTTTAAAAGCCTCAAACATGACAAATAAAAATAAAAAGAGAGAAGACACAAATCACCAATATCAAGATTTTAATAGGGATATCACTAAGATTGTACAGCACTTAAAAAGATAATAAGGGAATACTACAAAAAAATTTATACTTTTAAATTGGACATTTAGAAGAAATGGACCAATTTATCAAAATCACATTACTAAAACTAAACCAAAATGAAACCAATAATCTAAATAGTTCTATAACCATGAACTGGTTATAGAATAAATGAACTGGTCTATGAAATGAATTCTTAGTTGACAAAGGGGCAAAAATAATTCAATGGAGGAAAGATAGCCTTTTCAACAAACAGTGCTGGAACAATTGGACATCCATATGCCAAAAAAAGAGTCTAGACCTAAACCTCACAACCACATACAAAATTATCTCAAAATGGATGATGAATGTAAACATATAACTATAGAGTTTTTAGAATAAAAAAGAAGAGATCCTTCAAGACCTAAAGAAAAGGGTTCTTGGGCTTGGCACCAAACACATGTTCCATAAAAGAAAATAAACCAAACTTTATCAAAATAAAAAACATATGCCCTATGAAAAGATGCTCATTATCACTAATGATTAGAGAAAAGCAAATCAAAACTACAATGAGGTACCACCTCACGCTAGTCAGAATGGCCATCATTAAAAACTCTACAAATAATAAATGCTGGAGAGGGTGTGGAGAAAAGGGAACCCTCTTACACTGTTAGTGGGAAAGTAAATTGGTGCAGCCATTATAGAAAACAGTATGAAGTTTGCTCAAAAAATTAAAGATAGTTGCCATATGATCCAGCAATCCCACTCCAGGGCATATAACCAGACAGAACTATAATTTGGGGCTTCCCTGGTGGTGCAGTGGTTAAGAATCCGCCTGCCAATGCAGGGGACATGGGTTCGAGCCCTGGTCCGGGAAGATCCCACATGCTGCAGAGCAACTAAGCCTGTGTGTCACAACTACTGAGCCTGCGCTCCAGAGCCCACGAGCCACAACTCCTGAAGCCTGGATGCCTAGAGCCCATGCTCTGCAACAAAAGAAGCCACCGCAATGAGAAGCCCGCACACCACAACGAAGAGTAGCCCCTGCTCACTGCAACTAGAGAAAGCCCGCACACAGCAACAAAGACCCAATGCAGCCAAAAATAAATAATTAAAATAAATTAAAAAACTATAATTTGAAAAGATTACATGCACCCCATGTTCATAGCAGCACTATTTACAAGAGCCAAGACATGGAAGCAACCTAAATGTCCATCGATAGATGAATGGATAAAGAAGATGTGATATATATACACAATGGACTACTACTCAGCCATAAAAAGAATGAAATAATGCCATTTACAGCAACATGGATGGACCTAGAGATTATCATACTAAGTGAAGTAAGTCAAAAAGAGAAAGACAAATATCATATGATATCACTTATATGTGGAATCTAAAATATTGAATACAACACAAATGAACATATCTACTAAACAGAAACAGCCCCACAGACATAAAAAACAGACTTGTGGTTGCCAAGGGGGAGTGAAAGTGGGGAAGGGATGGACTGGGAGTTTGGGATTAGCAGATGCAAACCAGTATATATAGGATGGATAAACAACAAGGTCCTACTGTCTAGCACAGGGAACTATATTCAATAACCTGTGATAAACCATAATGGAAAAGAATATGAAAAAGTATATATATATATATGTATAATTGGGTCACTCTGCTATACAGCGGAAATTAACACAACACTTAAATCAACTATACTTCAATAAAATATTTTTTTTAAATGTGCCCTGTGAAAGACCTTCTTAAGAAGATGTAGCTTATCATAGCTATAGGCTGAGAGAAAATGTCTGCAAACCATATATCTGACAAAGGTCTTGTATTTAAAATATATGAAGAACTCTCAAATCTCAAAAGTTAAAAAAAAACATTCTGATTAAAAAATGAGCAAAAGACATGTACAGACAACAAATAAGTACACACAAAGACGTTTAATATCATTAGAGAATGCAAATTAAAACTACAGTAAGATATCACTATACACCTATCAAAACGGCTAAAATAAATAGCAATAATAACAAATGCTGGCAAGGATGCAGAAAATCTCTTACATTGCTGATGGGAATGTAATATGATACACCACACTGAAAATCAGTTTAGAAATTTCTTATAAAACTAAACATGGGGGCTTCCCTGGTGGCGCAGTGGTTGGGCGTCCGCCTGCCAATGCAGGGGACACGGGTTCAAGCCCTGGTCTGGGAAGATCCCACATGTTGCAGAGCAACTAAGCCCGTGAGCCACAACTACTGAGCCTGCGCTCCAGAGCCCATGAGCCACAACTCCTGAAGCCCACGCACCTGGAGCCCGTGCTCCGCAACAAGAGAAGCCACCACAACGAAAGGCCCGCGCACCACAACGAAGAGCAGCCCCCACTCGCTGCAACTAGAGAAAGCCTGCATGCAGCAACAAGAACCCAACGCAGCCAAAAATAAATAAATAAAATAAAAACAAAAACAAAAAAACATGGCCTCCCATTCAACCCAGGAAGCTCACTCTTGGGCATTTATCTCAGAGAACTATACATAAAATCCTGTACATGAATGTTCATAACCACTTTATTATTAATAGCAAAATACTGAATATACCAAAAGTCCTTCAACAGCTGAATGATTAAACAAAGTATGTATTAATATACCATTATAAACCATTCTTGAAAAGACAAAACTATAGAGATGGAAAATATGTCACCAGGGGACAGGGAGGGATTTTGGGGTAGGGTGCAAATATAAAGGGTAGCAAGAGGGACTTGCTTTGTGGTGATGGAATAGTTCTGTATCTTCGCTGTTGTGGTAGTTACATGAATTTATACATAGGAGAAAATCACACAGAACTATAAACACACAAATGAATTAGGATTAAAAAATGGTGAGAACTGATTAAGTTTGGCAATTCAGATAACAGTAGTGTACTAATGTCAATTTCCTAATTTTGATGTCTTATTAGAGCTTTAGAAGATGCCACTATTGGGGGGAAGCTGGGTAAAGTATACACAGGACTCTACTATTTTTGCAACTTCCTTTGTGTCTATAATTATTTCAAAATAAAGTTGTTGCTGTTTTTTTAATTATGTGAGATGGGAAATAGAGGGCAGAGATACAGATGAAACAAGACTGTCCGTTAACTGCTAACTGTTGAGGCTACGTCACTGGTATATAGAGGTTCATAATACTATTGTATTTTTCACCTTTTTAAATTTTTCATATTAAAAGGTTAACAGAAATATAACATGCTGTATATCAAAATATTAACAGCAGCTTCTTCCAGTTAGTAATTTTACTCTTTTTGCTAATACGCATTTTAAATTTTTTCTATAAAATAAATTTCTTATATAAAACAATTTTTGAAGAAATCTTTGCTCATATAGTCTTTTGTCCTACTTGTTTTTCTCATTTTTAAAAAGTAGCACCACAGAAAAAAATTTTAAACTTAAAAAGAACTCCACTGATAGTTCTTTCTAACAATACAGCACTTAATTTGAAATACCCAATTTAAATCTAAATACCCAATTTATATTTCACCCAATTACATGTCACCTGAAAGTTCCAATATCTTTTTCTAAAATTAACCAAAAGGATCTTGATGGAATAGATTTACAATCAGCACAATAACGGACCATTATAGTGATCTTCACAAAACAGAACAGATGTCTTAAGTTCAAGACACCCTAAGACATTTTAACAATTCCAGTTGGGTTTGCATTTGCATGTTGCCTACGGTATCATAATTAACTTCCAATTGTTTTGTTTTTAAATTGTATGTGGTCTTTTTTAACTTTTCAAACTTTTTTTTACAAAAGCAGATGCTGAAAAGGTTATAATGGTTACAAAACCATGCTAAAGAATTCAACAATGTGCGAATCTGAAAAAAGCAACAATAATTTAGTGGATACTGAGATTCCCATGATGCAATTTTTAAAATTTTAGCTTGATTATTTAAATTTATCAAGCAAAAATGATAAAATACCATTTCCCTCAGTAATAATTAAAATTAATTTTAATTAAGTAAATTAAAATTGAATTATAATAGAAATAACAAAACCGGAACTCCACGTTATCTGTAGGACCTCGGGGTAAGTCACAATCTCCCTAAAACTCTGGTTTCCTTATCTACATACTGAAAGAGTTATACTTGTGTTTTGTTGTTGTTGTTGTTTTTGGTTTTGGCCACGCCACGCCGCTTGCCGGATACTAGTTCCCCAACCAGGGATCGAACCCGCTCCCCCGGCAGTGAAAGCATGGAGTCCTAACCACTGGACCGCCAGGAAAGAGTTATACTTGTTAATCTTCCAGCTCCAAAATCCTATGTACTGATGCTCTAAAATATACTTCCTAACCTTTTACCCATGATCATTCTAATGACAACTCTGAGAAAAGATTTATAACCGATGTGATATAGAGATGCCAATTACATTACAAATAACTTTCATAGGCAGAATATTATTCTCCACAATTAAATCGGGGCTTCTCAACATCAACACTACTAACTCTTTGCACTGGATGATTCTTTGTTGTGGGGGTTACCATGCACATTGTAGGATGTTTAGCATCTACACACTAGATACCAATAGAATCCCCCCAGCGTGACAACCAAATACGTCTCCAGACATTGCCAAAACCACCTCTCGTGGAGAATCACTGTATTAGATTAAAAATTTCCAGAGTTCTTTGGAGACGGGAAGGAGGAAGAAGAGAAAATGTTTTTGTGACATAGGAGGAAAGGCATAAGAAAGGCTAGGAATGAACAAATTGTAGCTAATGTCGTGATAATAATGAAAATAGCAGTATATAAAGCAGAGGAGAAAATTCACAGGTATTCCATCTGTACCTCTGTAAACATCTTCAATAAAGAGGGCCAAAGGTTTTTTAATCTGAAATTAACATAATTCCTCCTCTCCCTAGCTTTTGTGAGGAGGCTAAACATTCTCAAGTTACCAACTAACTTGTATTTCAGTGTATTCTTCAAACACTGAAAATACCCACACGAAAAACACATCCCCCCACAGTTAAATACAATAAGCATCTATCTGTTTTAATCAAATGTAAATGTGCTACAAAATGCCATGAGAAGTAACACTGAGGAATATCCTCAAGTCCTTTATGTATTTAAATAAAGGCCAAAGACATTCAGTGTGGAGAAACTACATACATCTAAATGCTACAACAAAGATTAAACGTTCACACATTCACTTTCTGACTCTTCTAATACTCACTATAAAATCAACTCAGCCATATTTTCCACCAAACAGACAAATACCCAGTTTCCTTAGTCTATTCTTGGATAGGTCACCAGACTGGGAATAAGAGACCCAGAGTCTATTCCCAGCTGCAAACAGACTGGTAATCTCAAGCAAATTATTCACTCAGGTTAAGGTTCTACACCCATTTCACGCTGACAATACTGAAAATCTGCCCAGAAACAAGCACCGAGAAACCCAGGACTTCCTTCTGCACCCAAAGGACAACTGCAAACATATTTTTAGATTTCTTAAATCTAAAAATCTGAATAGGATTTTATTTATAGCAACATTTAACATACTTGAAATTTCAAAACTGTGTGGTGCCTTTACCAACTGCCCTTCATAAAATTAATAAGAAACGCTGTTTTTAATCACGCCATGCCCAATTGTGTAAAACTCTATATGCAAACTACACAAATCATAATTATGTATAACAAAAAAAGCTGTTTTTAATTCAAGCTCTTGGGAAGGGCTTTAACTTTTGCATTTCCTAACTATCTAGTTTTTAGTCTACTACACAAGTAGCTCTTTCCTGGCACTGTAATCAGTGCTTCACAAAGTCTGGAGAGCCAAAGTTTGCCCTTACAGACTAATTCTGGAAAGGCCTTAGGACTGTTCTTACCACTAAACATGCAGGTTTTAGTAGCGCCAATATACGGATACAAGCGTACATTTTCTTCTCTTGATACCAAGTAAAAAAACTGTCTAGTACACCAAGTTACCCGTCTGACCTTTTCGCACACCATAAAACTGTAAACACAATACAGTCCAATATAAGATTTGAAAAAAACAGGGTTAGGTCGGAAAGGAGGGTGTCAATTAACGTCCGTCGGCTCCTGCTGTCAGGCAGACACTTGTTAGCCGCCGAGAAGCCACTCACAAAGTTTGCCATCTCGCTGGGGGAAGCGGCCCCGACCGCGCCGCGGGCCCCGACCCGGAAGACGGGTGTCTGGAAGGCCCCACCGCCCGCCGTGGCCCGGGCGCGCCAGCCACCCCGGCAGGAAAAACCCCAGCTTCTCGGCGCTCCTCCGCCGCCTCCCTGCACACAGGCGCACTCACGCACGCACGCGCGCGCACACACACACGTACACACAACAAAAGGAAGCCGTGCGAGCCGCGTGCGGAGGTTTGCTCGGGCGCTCATGGAAGCCCCTCCTCCCGGCCCCCATCGCGCCGCGCGGGGCCTGCTCACTTGCTGGAGCGCCCTCCGAGGGCCCGTGGGTGCACGGATTCCCGAGGCCCGCGGCCCACCGGACCGACCCCGCCCGGCTTGGCTCTGCTCGGCCGCGCTCGCAGGCAGCTGCGGCTGCTCTGGGCCCACCACCCACTCAGCTCCGCCCGCCGCCGAGCCGAGCGCCGGCAAAATCCCGCCCGGGAGGGCCTGGGCTCCCAACCGGAGGGCTCCCTACTTGCCGGGTTTCTCAGGAAATAAAACTATTACACTTAATTATCCTTGGTAAAATTCCTCCCTACGTACCGTGGGACATGTAAGGCCCTTTCCTTACCGAACCACTATCAAAAGTAGTATCCAACAGAACACTCCTTACAATAAGAAATCTCTTTCAGTAACCTCTTCTTTAATCCTTCCTCTTCCTCTTACTTTTCTACACCTTAGTTTACTCATTTTAGTTTTCTCTTGCCTTCCTGTTTTCAACCTATGAGCCACATTTTCCCAAAAGAATAATCTTCCCTAAACCGTCTTACCAATTTTACCCCTTTGAAATTTACTTTTCTAATAGTAACAAGCTTTCTCGTAAATCCCTTCCATTACACCTCCCACTTTATACAAAACCTCTCCACAAGTAACTTCTATCATTTTACCAGCATCTACCAAATCAATTCATAAATAACTTTCTCAAATACTGCATTTTTTGTTTGTTCCTACATTCCCTCAAAGCTAACACTCTCCAACTTAACACACAAATTTGCTCCAAATTGCCCTCAAATTTTGTGAACCTATTCCAGAGGCACCAAAGTCACTGAAAAATCTATTTCCTAAACATACCCCAATAACTTAATGATCTTTCCAAATATTCTCTACCAATTCATTTGAATCACTCGTAACAAGACTACCATACATTTCCCCAAAGACTCTAATTACAGAACCTAATCAGATTAACACATTATCTCTACCATTATATGTATCTACACATGCAGGTGTATATGTATGTGTTGACAAGTATATAGGGGACCCTGCAAAACATCAAGTGTGTATTTCATTCTAATCCCTTATATATTGGCTCCTCTCAAATTTACAAGGTAAACTCCTTCACACCAACCAAGATTTTCAGGCATCCATCCCCCGTCTTGTGAAGTCATTTATCTATGTTAAATTAATGTATCATTTTAAAACATACTGTCTCCACTTCCACAATAATCATTCCTCACACTTTCCTTAAGATATCCATCATTAGTCTAACCCACACAATCCACTCAAATATTCAGAATATCTCCCACTCACCAAGGCCTAGCTATGTCTAAGGCAGGTCCCAGAAACAATTCTAGACTACTGGCAGATTACAGCAAAGTTGTGAACTGAATAAAGCGACATCCCTGGGCTGTCTCAGGCCTTCAAAGCTCTGGGTGGTCTCCATAGGTCCTTCATTATTAAATTTGGTGATTGACTAAATGTAGAAATAAAAGAAGAGAAAAAAAAAGATGAATGACCCAGGGCTAGATTTTGGAACTAATTCTGAAGCAAAGCTGCAATAGGATGGAAAACCAATACTATATATTTTGTGCTTTGTCGTATTTTTCTCACTGCCACTAAATAAGCTCTCTCTCAGAAACGTGAAAGAACATCAAAAACCCTGATCTGAACAGGGAGGGTCATAAAGTATTATTTGCTCAGAGGTCGAAAGAGTTCATTTATCATGTGAAGAATATAATGCAAATACTAAGGATTTGAAGCATACAGTATTTTTCCCTTAATGATTTAAAATGCCAGTTGCTGGGACCACAGCGAGGCACTAATGGAGAATCTCTAAAAGCAGTTAGACCCAAAGACCCAACACAGCCAAAAATAAATAAATTAATTAAAAAGAATAAAATAAAACAAAATAAAAAAAGAAGCAATGTTTAAGTTTTAGCCATATTTTGGTTTTGGAATTGGCATGACAGCTCCTTTAGAAATGTTCAATAAATAATAAATAACTAGAAATAAGAAAGAATATTTAGAACCGCATAGCTATACAGATAATAAATGAAATGAAAAACCAGAGCAGGCCACCCTCCTAAGAACACTAAGAAATATATGAGATAAAAGTCATAGCCAAAAAAAAAAAAAAAGAAAAAAACTATAGAAGCCATTTTAGATCCCTTAGGACACCTCCTTTTACCATCCACCCCATTCTTTCCACTTTTTACCTGAACCTCTTTACATATACAAATTATCACCACACAATTTTTGCAAACAAAGTTTGATGTGCTTTTGAGGCACTCAAGTAGAGATCAAAGATCCCAATGTTTCTATCATTCATGTTATTTTTTTAAAAAGTTATGCATGACATACTATCACCTTTATAATAACATCAAGGATAGCAAGGATTGTCCTTACATGCACAGAGATGGAATAGGGTCCTGGCATTGTTTCCTAAGTAGCATTATGTTTTCTCCATATTTTCTCTGTTACAAGCTACTCACTGTCCTCTTCGGCTTACTCTTATTCCTATTCAGGGCAACTCCAACCTCCTCATTCATTTCTATCCATTTACTAGCTCCTATCAGCTTATCCATGTTCTATGTCAACAAACTACCCCGTGTCTTTTGCCTTTCGTATTAGTACACCTCCACCTCACCATTTTTTTTCTTTCACTGTCTCATTTCTAATCCACGAATATCTCTCAGTTGAATTTATCTCGGTATACTACACATGAATGGAAATGATTTTGCAAGTATAATTTATTTATAAAAAATTTAAAGAACTGGTGAATGTAACAAATCCATCTTTTTATCTCCATCACCATGCCACAACAATTCAGATCACTATCATCTCTTGTCTGGATACCTCCTCATTTTATCTCAAGCTTGGCTTTTCCTGAACAATCTGCTTCTCAGGACTTAGCTATCCATTCTCCTACTCCTTCAGCTTGATAAAAGCACCAACTGCTTCTTCTTGTTCCACAAGGCCACTCCCGCTGCTCTTCTATCACTAAAAAATCTCTTTGCAGTTCACATTACTCAAACCATTCCATCTGCAACACCTACCAGGTTCCAGAATCCTTCCCACCTTCTTTCCCCAAAGACTTCAATTCTACTTTGTCCCATATTCAGCCATTATCCTCAGTGACTGAGGTGCTGAAGAACTGCACGTTGACCTTCCTAAACTCCTAAAACCTTCATCTGCACTTCAGCAACCCACACATATATACTGAAAACAGATCATCAATTGGAAGTGCTGTACCACTAGGATTGTAACTTCAGAGATCTTTTTTTTTTTTTAACCACAACTACTTTATTTTCTAGGTCTACACCTGCTCTTCACCTCCTTCTGGCTTCATTTATCTCCCTACACAGTTTAAATCTGTCCATCAGCCATTTTAATACTGCCCTCTCCAGAATATCATGACGTCCCATTTACATTCACCATGCATCTCCCCAAAGAGAGACAACCTTCACCATCTGTTTTTTCGCCACCTACACAGTAGGTGTTAAGCGCCACCAGAAACCTATGAAATCTTCTACAACTGACTTATTCTAAATACAACTCTCCATCTCATTGACTAATCCAAATCAGTTTCATATCATATCTTAATCTCATCAAATACTCGATCTCTTCCATAAAATTCCCTCAGATCACAACTTCTCCACCTGTAATCAAATCTTCTTTATAGCTTCTAAAATGCTGTATCTTTTCATCCATCTGTTACTTCTTGCCTTCAGTTTCGGAAAAAGAGTTGTTCCTCCTTCCTAAAATAAATTTAATACAGTTCCTATAGCCGATGCTTCCATATTCTCCCAACCCACTTAGCCCTTTAACCCTATGCACTCTGGTCTCCAAATTGCTCTCTTGAAGACCAAAAAACAATTCCATGACCAAATCCTATGACCCACCACCCAAGTTCTTATCCTCTCTTTGGCAATGACACTTGAACCACCTCCTTTGATTTACATCACTGTAACACATGATTCTACTCTGGTCTCTGTAGTTGCTTCTTCTCTCTCCAGTGATTTCTAGTCCTTTTCTTAGCGCAAAGAGTGGGTATTTTTCCCAAGTTCTGTCCTGGAGCTATCTCCAATTCTCTCCCCCTCAGGGTTTCATCCCTTACCCTGTTTCTACATTTTCTATCCTCATATGGATATCTTCCCCCCGAGCTCCCCAAAATAATTTTTAAACCATCGCCTTCTGCTACAATCTAATTTATTCCTGAGAAATTAGAATATATAATTATTGCTTTTACACTAAATTCTTCAATTATTGCTTCAATTAACACCTCAATCATTAATCCAGATAATTTTACGGCCATCAGCGCCCTACCAAACCCAGAATTAGTAGCTTCAATTACCGACTCTATGTACACATTCCCAAATCTCCACTGGAACTCTTTCCTCAGCCGAAGCCAATATTTTTAACTCTAGCTAGATAACTCTCCTTAGATACTTCCACTGGTGCCTCCCATACTGGGCAATGTGTCTTAAAACCAAAGTAGCCATTCTTCCCCACCAAAATGGTTCTGCTAATGGATCCAATAATTTCTTTTAACGGCACCACCATTCTCACAGTCATCCAAACTAAATGTCCTGGAGTTTCCCTTAACTTTTCTTTTTCTCTTTTTCTTCACTGTTTCCCAAAAGCCCATTTGCCATCAAATCCTTCAATTCTTCCTTTGAACTATTTCTCACATCAATCCCTTTCCTTTTATTCCCACTACCACTATCCCAACTTAGATTCTCAACACTTCACACTTCTGTCATAGTCTTCTAGTTACTAGGTTCTCCTCATTGCAAAAAACAGAGAAAAAAACAAAACAGGTCACCAGATTAGTATTCTTAAACGCACTCAGAAATCATCAGTGGCTCTCCACTACATACTGAGTCAAGTTAAAACTCTTTATATTTCCAAAAAGTAGAAACTACTCAATTTTCCAACAATCATGGAATGGATAAATACACTGTGGTATATTCACATAATGAACCCCACAGAGCAATGAAAAAGAATGAACTACTGCTGCACATATCATGGGTGAATTTCACAGACATATGGTGAGCACAGGAAACCAGACACAGAAGTATGATTCCACTAATATGAAATTCAAAAACGTACAAAACTACTCTGTGTGATAGAGGTCAGAACAGTAGTTACTTTTGTTTGAAGGAGAGATCATCTTGGAGGGGACACATGAGGAAACCTTCTGGGATGTTGGGAATGTTCTTTGTATTGAACTGGGTGGTGATTACATCAATGTAAACCTAAAAGAAAAAATTAACCTGTACTCTTAAGATTTGAGCATTCTTTTTTTTTGAGCTTTTATTATTATTTTTTTATACAGCAGGTTCTTATTAGTTATCTATTTTATACATATTAGTGTATATATGTCAATCCCAATCTCCCAATTCATACCACCACCACCACCACCCCACCCGCTCCGCTTTCCCCCCTTGGAGAGCATTCTATATAAGTTATTTCTCAACAAATTTTTAAAAACCAGTTTGGTCTGGATTTTTAGATGTCTACTTTACAGCTTTATTTTCTCCTCCATTCATCAACATGAACCCTAAATTACAGCTAATGTAGACCACCAATCCCTCAGCATATCCAGGATTTTTCTCATTGTCACTCATATCACTCCTTCCCCTTGGAATGCCAACCCTCATCATGCCTACTATAATCCTATTTATCCTTTAAGCTCTAAGCTACGTACCAATTCGTCCACAAAGTTGAACCTGCCATAGTACTTCTGTCATAGACATATGTGTACATATTTTTGTCCCTGGATAAGCTCCTGAAGAATAGGAACATGTTTATGTCATATATAAATGTGTATCCTTCACACTGCCTACCACAGAACCTTGCACACAGTAAGTATACAAAAATATTTCCTGAATTAATAAATCCTGGCAGACCATCAAAAGCAACCTCCAATCTAAACCCTCCTTCTCAAACCTATCTATCGCTGTCTTCACTCACAATGCATTCCTCACCCTACATATTTAATCATTCAGCAAACAACTGAGGACCCACTACATGCAAGAAACTGTAACTATCTATTCTAATCTACCCTACCAAACTACCCAAAGATGTAACCCAATTTCAGTTGCTGCCTTTTGACTCTTTCCCCAACTCTAATTTTCTAGGCATCTTCCCCTCCTCTCTCCGTCCAGTCACATCTCACCCCCTCATTTCTAATCCTCCTGCTATCAAACTAATTCAAGCCCTTCTTAGTTTCTCCTGTAGCCTCCTAACTGGGCTTCTCACCTGCAAATACTCTACCACCACACTGCCCGCAATCTATCCTGTATGGTATAGCTATCGTCAGATTAAGGTATCTAATATACAGTCCTTGATTCAATTCTCTACTCAAAAAAAGTTCAGTAGCTCTACGCGTGCTTTAAATCCTAGACTAACATATTTTAATTCTCACAGCAACCCTTGCCAGAAGGTATAATGATTATCAATTTCCTGATGAGAAAACTGAGGCTCAGGAAGGAAGTAATTCTCTCCATAATCATAGTGGAGGTAAATAGAAGGGACAAAACTAAAACCCAGCTTGTTTGCTTACCAAGCACAACACTATGTCACATCAAATACAAACTACTCAGCTTAGCTTTCAAGGCCATCCATTTTCAACCCAACCCCAACTGAGCCTTCCTATCTTATATCAAAGTATGCCCTATTCATGAACTGTGTTCCAAACTACAGGTTATGATCAATTATTTAGTTCATCGTGAAATCAGTTTAATGAGTGACAGCCATCTTTTCTTTTTTTCTTTTTAGCCAAACAGAATAATAGAAAACATAGAGTGCATCCAACATGGTAAGGACAGTTATTGTTATTGAAACCTTTTGTTTTATACATATACACAAACATTCATACATGCCTACGTTAGGTCAAGATATGACATGTTTTCCTTACTGTGGATCATAGTAAAAAAATTAAAACCAAAAAAAAAAAAAAATTAAAACCAACTCACTATTCCTCACATCTCCTTGGCTTCTCGCCTCCATGCTTTTGCTTTTGCTAATCCCTTGGGTTGGAATGCTTTCTAATAATTTCTGCCAGTCAGAATCCTGTCCATCCCTTCGAAGACTAGCTAAAATGCCACTTCCATGCTACTAAATGCAGTCCCAGGTTTCCCCTAATCAAATGTTTTTTCCCACCTTTTAACTTAAGTAACATTATTTTTCTCATAATACATTTGTGATCATAGTGTAGTTATTTGTGCTCAAGTCCAGCCCCTCTATTAGAATATAAATCCCAAAGGATGTATCTCTGATTGCATCTAACAGTGCTTGTGCATATAACAAATGTGCATTACCTGTTGACTAAAAAAACTCATCCTATTATTTTCTGAAACCTCAGTTATAAATCAAAATCATAAATAATTTCCACTACATTCCAAACTTCTGAAACTCTCATCCTTCAAACAGTCTTACCATCTTCTCCCAAAATTAGCCATTTCCAATAATCCTCTACCTTCAATCTTCCCTTGCTTTCCTCTAACCATAACCTGTCATATATCAATAACCTTTTTCTTCTTTCAGAATCATACTTTCCATCAAATAACACCTTTCCTTCTCCAATGCTTATCTTCCACTTTATTCTTAGTTCTCTAACATCCATAATGATAGGTCTTATACTCTTTAAACAGATATTTCTTTCATTTTCTCTTCAACTAGACTTCAGTTATTTCAATTCATTTATGGTATACATATTTTTTGTCAGCCCCATTAAACCCTTTGTAGAAAAAGGCAGGTTATGAATAAATAAACTGAAACAAACAAAACATACAGATAATTTAGATAAATTACCTCAGACACTTTCTCATTCATTCATTTATTTATTCAACAAGCATGTGTCTACTGGACACATGTCCTCAATTCTCTTGTCTATTCTATCCTGTAATTCAGAAAGCAACTTTGAGAAAAGCATGCAGGAAACAGAGCCGAGTTGACTCATACTCTTCACTCACAGAGACCAAGTCATTTGTGGGGTACAGGCTCAAAAAAGGAAAAACTACAAGTTATACTAGACATAGATGGAAATAGAGCTGCTCCCTGCCACCAGTTGTTTCAGGGGGCTCAAAATCTACCCAGCAAAGGTGAATTTGAAAAGGAACCAACCAGTAGGAGTAGCTAAAATGAAATAGTCATTTGTCATTTGTGGGGTACAGGCTCAAAAAAGGAAAAACCACAAGTTATACTAGACATAGATGGAAATAGAGCTGCTCCCCGCCACCAGTTGTTTCAGGGGGCTCAAAATCTACCCAGCAAAGGTGAATTTGAAAAGGAACCAACCAGTAGGAGTAGCTAAAATGAAATAGGCAGAAAGCCTTCAGACAAAAATAGATCCAGACTCTAGGTTCATTCTAGGGCTGCAAGAGAAATTTGGAGCAATTTAGTTCCTCTCCTGAGATCCCTAAGAAATCCTTTCAAATATCCAGCTAAAGTACGGTACACTTAAATCCTTTCCCCAAACCTTAGCCAATACTCATTTCTCCATTCTCTGAACTCCTATAGCACTTACCGTCTGTAAAACTCATGTGGGAACTTAATCATAAACTACCTTGTTCACAGTAATGAAGTGTTAACAGAGCCAGAATTTATTTACATATTAAAATCAGTGTGGTCCTCTTTAAAATAGTTACCTTGGGAGGCTACCACTTATTTATTCACTCCATCTATCCAACCATCTGATGCATTTAACCAAAATTCATCTAGTACCTAACTAACTACATGTGAAGCTATTGCCACTGTTCAAAATATTTCCAAATTCCTCTTTGGGAGTACTTTCCAAAGTTAGTTAATAAGTCAATCAAGAAAATAATCCTGGGCTTCCCTGGTGGCACAGTGGTTGAGAATCCGCCTGCCAATGCAGAGGACATGGGTTCAAGCCCTGGTCCGGGAAGATCCCACATGCCGCGGAGCAACTAAGCCCGCGTGCCACAACTACTGAGCCTGCGCTCTAGAGCCTGTGTGCCACAACTACTGAGCCTGCACTCTAGAGCCTGTGAGCCACAACTACTGAAGCCCGCGCACCTAGAGCCCGTACTCTGCAATAAGAGAAGCCACTGCAGTGAGAAGCCTGTGCACCGCGACGAAGAGCAGCCCCCGCTCGCCACAACTAGAGAAAGCCTGCACGCAGCAACGAAGACCCAATGCAGCCAAAAATAAATAAATAAATAAATAAATAAAAATCGTCCCCATTTCTGTGACTAACTAAATTTAAACCAAAACTATTCTTTATTCATGTTACTTGATACTGACAGATCTTCAACATTTCTAAAAATCAAATCTTTCAAACTAAAAAGATTTGTCACCAATGAGACCATTCAGAATAACACTATGCCTTGCATTACTTGTAACTGTGCCATCCTAGAGGGATTATGAACTCCTAGAGAATAGGGACCACGTTTTACTCACCTTTATAGACTCCCTCCCCTCAAGAGCACACAATAGGAACTCAATATATAAGTAAACTGTATATAATATGCTAGACGATAAATCAGAAAAGGTGTTCGAAAAATGTTTTTAACACTAGTACTGAAAGTGACTACCAAAAGACAAAAATCCTCATTTGGAGGTACTGTATACTTTTGATACTTGTTTTAAAAAATCAATTTTCTGAAAGAACTGAGGATTGTGGGAGAGAATGGAGGATTGTGGGAGAGATGGGAGGAATGTGGGAGAGAAACAATTGTGGGAGGGAAAGAACTGGAATATAATAGGGAATTTGGAGAAAGAATGGGTAATTTTGTGAAAGAAGGGGTAATTGTGATAGAGTGGCAAGAAAGGGAATTTTGGGATACATGCGGAATTGTAAGAGATGCAGATTCTGGGAGGAAAAAGAATAGTGGAAGGGACAGGGAATTTTAGGAAAGAATGGAGAATTATGGGGAAAACGCAGACTGTGGGAGAGCCAGGGAACTGTGGGAAAAAAGAAAAAAATCAAATTTCTGAAATCTTACACTGTTATAGAATTACTTCACAAATGTCTTCCCTAAAAGAATAAAAATACCATAAGTTCCTTGAGGGAAGAAACTTCATCTAACACTTTATTATTCTAAAAACAAATTAAATCAGACAGATTCTTAAAACAGCTAAAGATCTCTAAACAGTCATTTAGGCCTAAGGTAAGAAAATCCAAATTAAACCAGCCCCCAGCTCCAGACCAGATTTACTCAGATTAAACTAGCCTCAGATTAGAAGAGAACCTTTGGTCCCACCCATTAGGTGTTTCTGCAGGATAGTTCCAGTTCCATTCTAATCCATTCTGCCTTCCCTTATATCTAAAGGCCTTCCCCAGTCAGATATCCCTTTGTCCTTCACTATCTCACATACATACACACACACACACACACACACACACACACACACACACACACGCACACACACACACACACACACACAATTTTGTCTGCAATACCTCCATAGTGCTCAGCAATTTCACACAGTCCCACCACCATCAGTAATGGTGAACACTACTTTCTATCAAGCATTCAACAAGTACTTACTAAGCACTTAAGAATCAAGCTGGGACTTCCCCGGTGGCGCAGTGGTTAAGAATCCGCCTGACAATGCAGGGGACACGGGTTCGATCTCTGGTCCAGGAAGATCCCACATGCCACGGAGCAACTAAGCCCATGCACCACAACTACTGAGCCCATGTGCCACAACTACTGAAGCCCATGAGCCTAGAGCCCACGCTCCGCAACAAGAGGAGCCATCACAATGAGAGAGGCTGAGCACCACAAGGAAGAGTAGCCCCCCGCTCGCCACAACTACAGAAAGCCCACACGCAGCAACAAAGACCCAACACAGCCAAAAATTAATTAATTAATTAATTGGGGAAAAAAACAAGCTGTTGTGAGTTTCCCCAGAGATTAAGGAAAGTCTCAGCTCTAGAGCAGGTTACAATCTAGCTACCTTTGTAAAACAAAGAGAAATAATTCTCATAAACTAATATAAGATTTAGCACTGTATAATCAACATGTGAATGCTGTTCTTATTCAAAGTAAGGAAGATTCTCAAGAGGTGGGGTTACTTAAACAAGACTCTTGAAAAGAGGAGCAACATCTTTCTTTCTATACTCCCAATATCTGTCACCCTGACTCAGGGACGTTGTACCTCATACCAAATTTCAAAAACCAATATTTTATGGATCTATCATAATACATGAGCAGCATGCTCTTTTCCACCATATTCCCAACTTATTAGTGACTTAAATATGCTAATTTCCTTAAAGACTGCCACAAATCTGTCTCACCACTGTAAAAATCTCCTTCACAGTCAACCATATCCAAATGTCCTCAGAATTCTTTACCTTTTCTTCAGCCTCCCACAAAATTATCACCATCTCCATCATACCCTGTCCCTCATCCTTCTCTCCCTCTTATCAAATTTCCCCATCCCTCCCTCTCTCCTCCCCAAAGAAGAAACACATATTCATACCAATCCATTCCTTCCTTAACATAAGAATTGCCACAGAAGCCTGGAAAGAACAATCAAGGATCATTTTAATCCATTCCCAGACTCCCCACACTGAAACTCTCCTGAAGACTGTCAAAGAATTCTGCACAGTTGACCTGGTAACTACTTCCAAGATGAACAACTATCACTGCCAAGCAACTTCTCCTCATCTCTAACCAGCAACACTTACGCTGCAAAGATGCTATTTCCTACAACCTAGTCTTTCCTAAAGGTCCATCCATCAAACTTCCCTTAATCATATCACCCAGTTTTTCCAGTCTAATTTTAAATGTTTTTCTTTAAGAATATTAAAGATATAAAGACATCAAATTAAAAAGCTAAAATAGTAACTATCAAAGTTTGAATAGGAGAAAAGGTATAATGACAGTGACACAAATCCTTTCCACTCATAGTAAGAAGTCTCTTGACTCCTCTTTTAACATCATTTTGATCAATCAAGAAATAAGAGTACATGCATATTACTTGGAGACCTAGAGAAAAGCATGATAAGAATTATAAAAATTAATGATTAAAAGTAGTCTCTGGAAAGTGGGACTGCAATGGACAGGTGAGACAGGGGTTATTGCTTTTCATTATAAGCTCCCTCAGGACAATTTTTTAAATTATGTACATGTATCATTTCATATAATTTAAAGGAGAGAAAAATAATGATATACTTTATTTAAATCCATTAAACTTACAAAAATTAAAAGAACTGATAATATACAGTGCCAAAGAGGGGGAGGAAAACAGACCTCTTCATACTATGATGACAATAAAAATGGGTACATGCTACTATGTAATATATTGAAGCCCTTAAAAAGAACGAATAACTCCAAATGTACTGACATGGAAAGTTTTCCAAATCTTTTAAAAATAATCCTGGATTATTTCTATAAGAAAAATTTTAATAAAAGCCCCTATCTACTCAAATGCTAAATTATTCTCCTTTAGAGTTATTTGCTGAAAGAATGAATGATTGAATTTTCCCATCCCTCCCCCAAATTTCTGTCTTCGCCTTTAATCCCTCCACCCTCTATATCCATAAAAGGGTTTTTCATACTACCCTCTCTTCAGTTTAATTAATTAACATAACAACGTAATGTGTATATAGTCTTTCTTAATAATATAAAAGGTGACTAATTTTCAGATACAGTTTAAGGGTATGGTTCTAGCCCAGAGCTCCCTCTTCAAAATCCAGTCTGGTGTGAGCTCAGCAAATCCAACAGCCTGGGTACATTTCCTGATAGGGAAATGCTAGTACTCCCTCCAACCTGGCTCTAGAATCATCCAGTCTCTTCAGGTTCTCCTAGACCTCAAAACAACCAGTCCTGACCTCCTTGCAACTTAAGACCAAAACAGATATCCTAATCCTCCATTCTGCAGGCCCACACTTTGTAGGCTGATGTATATTCTTCAATACCACCATGCCTCAGCGAGAGTATCCATTCAGGAATAGCGAATGGCAAAAGATCTCCCACCAGCCCCAGGGTTATGGAACCAATCCAGTCAGACTAACCTGAGCTACAAATCGAGTCTCCAAAGAACGGCCACCAAGCATGGATTCTCCCCACCATTAATTATAACCCTGTGTACTGCAACCCAAGCTGCATAATATGGCAACAGTTCTCTTGGACCAGATAAGCTGGGCAGTGAAGAAAACCGCCAAGTCAAGTAATTTCCATTCCAGCATCTGCCAGCATAGAGTTCACCCAGCCTCTGGTAAGTGATAATATTTCAAAATTGCTAAAATCTAAACTCCATGGCCTAGAGAATCCCTGTAGGCCAGGCATTTTCTTAAGGTCTGCTTTAGAGATTCTCATATTCACTCGTGCAGGTCTAAAATGTCTCAGACCAAACGACAGCCTAAGGTCTAATTATCAGTGACCCCAACCACTGCCGGTACCCGCACTTACCGAATGTCATCTACAGAAGAGCCCAAACAGGTTCGGAACTAGGCCATCCTGGCCCATCTGGAATAACTCTTTAGTCCTTGGGCCAACACTTATTAATTCTGCTACATCTGTCTATTCTATCATGCATTCTCTTCATATTCTCCAGTATTTAGCACTCCCTCCTGCTTCAAACCTACCCTTTCTATTCAGGGAAACTCCTTATATCCCTTCTTTTCTTTCCTTAGAAACGCTTCAGTTCTTTCCACAACGAAATACCTAATGTATCTGCACAATGAACACCCCCCCAGAATCCTCAAGACTCCTCCACAGCCACCCCCTGCATTCCTCCACCTACCCGGCATCTTTCCCTCCGGCCTCTTTCCTAGTGCACGCTCCCACTACGTTTCCTGCAAGGATTCTCTTTTCTCCAACCCCTGCCCTTCCCTTCTCCCAAAGAACACATTCAGGCAGCAACAGTGACTGAGGCCTGCGGTGCATAAAGCACTGCACCAGGCACGGTGATCAGAGACCTGGTGTCTTCCTAAGCTTTTCACATCCACACCCAGCACCCTGGCCACCCTGTGCAACCATCCCACCTCCTTCCCTACCTCTGACACCCCCCTCAGGCCTCGGAAGCCGCCTTCTCGCTTCAGCCACCCCCGTCATTATCCTTTCTCAACCCCCAACCCACCATCCGCGCCCTGCTTCCTCCCGTCCCCCAGCCAGCTCCTGCGTTTCCCTCGGCCTCGGCCGGTCCCCTGGCCACCCTCGGCCTCGCCACGGCCCGCTCCCCCCGGGTCAGGCCGTTACCGCCGCGCGCTCCCCCCGCCCGCCGCCCCCTCCCCCTCCCTCCCCCGGGCCCGGGCCTGCCAGGCCGAGCGCTTTACCGCGGGCGGGTGCCGAGTCGCGCGGTCACCGACTGCAGGCGGCGGCAGCTTCAACCTTTCTAGGGGCCTTAAGAGGAGGGGAAGGGGGGAGGGGGGAGAACTTTTGCTGTGGCAGCTTCGGCAACAGCTCCCACCCCTGCGCCTTTCTCCTCTTCCTCCCCCTCCTCCTCCTCCTCTTCCTCCTTCTCTTCCTCCTCCCAGAGCAGTAGAGACGCAGACATGCCGCGGCTAGAGCGCCGCCGCGGTCGCCGCCACTGCCGGCGCGGTGCATTGTGGGAAGCCCCGCACAAGGGGAAGCGCTCGGCGGCGCCGGCTCTCCATGGGCCGGCGACCGGGCTGGGAAGACCCAGCGTGGCTTCGATTCCGGCGCCTGCGTGTCAACAGCCCAGTGTGGCCGGGGAAGCTGGCCCTGAGCCGCGGGGTCCCTTCGGGCTGGGGCTGGGAGGAAAGCAATTTGAAAAAGACCAGAAATGAGGAAATGTCTATGAGACGGGGGTCCGCCTTCAGCTTTAATCAGTGCTTATCGCTCTGAGAAGTGGAGGATTCGGTGGCCGGGTGCATTTCAGGCTCGGGGCAAAGGAAGGGGCGGGAACCTAAGTGAAAGGTTATCTTTCAGAATCTTTTGGCTTTTTCGTTTCTCCTCTCTTCCCCAGTCCTCTCCCCTGCGACCTCCAGTCGTTGACCACCACCACCCCAAATGCTACCTTTTCCGGAAGCGGCAACACAGCGCTCTTGAAACTAGCAAACCCGGTTAAGTGTCTGCAACCATATGCAGGGTGTGAGCATAGAGAAAGATCAAGAAATCCGGCCCTGGACCCTGTTGCGCAAGATCTTACATGGTATTTCCCCCTCACTTCACCTGGGGCCCAAACCTTCTCGGTCTGTATGGCAAAAGACATGGTTATGGTCTATGTGGAACTGGAATTGAACAATTAATGTCTCAACACTTGGAGGCCCTTTAAGTGACCTTAGCCAAACCGTGACCTCCTTAATGGTGCCTTCATTCAACTAACATTTATTGGGCGCCCTGAGGTGCTTATGCATACTGCGATGGCTTACAATTACTCATCTTTGTGTCCGCACCCTAGCACAAGGTCAGCCATGTAACATAGATGCTCAGTGAATGTTGAGTGATTATGAGCATCAGAAACGTACCATGGGATGAACACCTTCATTAAGATTTCTTCATAATAGTCTGAAGATTTATTTAGCATCTCTCTGCAATACTTAAACATAACCTCTGAGAGGCGAGGGAAAGGAAAGGCATTAAAATATCTATATAACCATTTCTGGAGTTCTTCCCTTATCCACACCCACCTTTCCACCCCTTGCCAACTGAATCTTCATTTGAATTGTGCTTTTTGGCAAAACTCCAAATTCCTGCATTATGCACTTGTGATGGCACTGAATTAGGTTAGTGTCTGCAAGGTTAATGTTCCCCCAGGCATTAACCTTAGTAAATTGTGATGCCTGTTTAGAAATAGAAGAAGCCCAGAGGTTCAGCTTAATTTAGCCACGGGTAACCAAGAAGAGCAAGGGTAAACTACAGCTCCACAATCACCTCTCCATGTGCTTTCTCCATTAAAAAATATAAATTTTAATAAGATGACAGTGCAGGGGCTTCCCTGGTGGCGCAGTGGTTGAGAGTCCGCCTGCCAATGCAGGGGACACGGGTTCGTGCTCCGGTCCGGGAAGATCCCACATGCCGCGGAGCGGCTGGGCCCGTGAGCCATGGCCGCTGAGCCTGCGCGTCCGGAGCCTGTGCTCCGTCCGCAACGGGAGAGGCCACAACAAGTGAGAGGCCCGTGTATCGCAAAAAAAAAAAAAAAAGACAGTGCATATTCTGAATGCTAATTGCAACAAAACATTGATACAAGCTAGAGCAAGGGACAGATGACAGTTATCTGGAGGACAGCCTTCTGGCAACTTCTAGCATCTGCAATGGCATCAAATTCAGATGTTAAAAAAAAAAAAAACACCTCTGACAGCAAAGAGGCAGACTCTGAATATTAGGTAATAGGAAAACTAATAACTGAAAAGGGTTGAAGTCCTGGAGATTACACCCAGTGGGCTGAGGTTGATTGGTTTATCATCAGGAATAGATCTAGTTCTCTGCTCAGCACCATAACTAAGAAACAACAGAGGAACAACTGTCTTAACATGGTCAGAATAAAGAGCACTAAAGAGGTAGTGACAGCAGAAGTGATGACTGGGAGCAAGTTTAAGCCTTTGGTAGGTTAAACTTCTGGAACTATTTCTCAGGCCCAGTTTGCCTCCTTCATGCTCCTCTTGCTCACCTCCCCAACACCAGTCCTAGGCATTCAGCCTACTTTCCTTTATTTTTTTTAATTTTTATTTTGAAATAAAGATTCACAAGAAATTGCAAAAATAGTACAGAATCCCATTTACCCTTCATCCAGTTTCCCCCCATGGCAATATCTTATAAAGTTTTAGTAAGATATCAAAACCAGGAAATTGACAATGATACCTTATTAACTAGACTACAGAACTTAGTTTTTACCATTTTTTAAAAACACTTGTGTGTGTGTGCACGTGAAATTTTATTCCAGGTATCATTTGTGTAACCACTACA